>NC_134889.1:672500-722500 GCF_041734735.1 Babylonia areolata | reverse complement strand
TAAAGGGCTGGTTGAAAGGACAAAGGGCTGGTTGAAAGGACAAAGGGCTGGTTGAAAGAACAATAGGGCTGGTTGAAAGGACAAAAGGGCTGGTTGAAAGAACAATAGGGCTGGTTGAAAGGACACAGGGCTGGTTGAAAGAACAATAGGGCTGGTTGAAAGGACAAAGGGCTGGTTGAAAGGACAAAAGGGCTGGTTGAAAGGACAAAAGGGCTGGTTGAAAGGACAAAAGGGCTGGTTGAAAGGACAAAGGGCTGGTTGAAAGAAGAAAGAACAAAGTGCTGGTTGAAAACCTCTTTATGTTGCCACAGCTAGTCCTCAGAAGCTTTATTAAAGGACATGTTTATTTGATGATGTATGTCATCATCATTTTCATTATTTACTATCATTGTTTTGTTTTGTTTTCAGCCAGGTGGTATAATTGGCTTTGACTCTGAATGGCGACCTGGTTTTTTTGGTCGACAAGAAAGGTAAGTCTTAACTCCTCTCAGTTCAGTAAAATTGAAAATACTTTTTCATACCACTCTGGGGCAGTACCTGCTGAGTAACAACTGACATCTGCTTCGTCAGAGTAAAAAGATAGAAAGGAGTTTGGAGAAAATAACATGCATCTTTCTGTTGAATCAGTTCACCACCCCAGTGACCATAAAGGCTGTGGTTAACCCTTCCACCGCCAGTCAGTTTAGAGTACAAAATTCCCTTGTGGTATAAACACAGAAAAGACAGTGGCTAAGAATAGCTGGGGATTCCCCCTGCGATGTATAGAAAATATGGCCTATCCTACCACCGAACATTAAGACCAGTAGGTTCATGGATAACAGACCAATGAATGGTCACCTTCTGGTGACATGGGTCCTCTACCACGCCTGTGCATAAATGTGAGCTTGGTGGTGAAAGGGTTAATGTAAGGTGAAGGTGTGAGAAACAAGCTGTTCAAATCGGTCCAGACCTAAAAGAGATCCTGCCGTTGGTGGTGAAAGGGTTAATGTAAGGTGAAGGTGTGAGGAACAAGCTGTTCAAATCGGTCCAGACCTAAAAGAGATCCTGCCGTTGGTGGTGAAAGGGTTAATGTAAGGTGAAGGTGTGAGAAACAAGCTGTTCAAATCGGTCCAGACCTAAAAGAGATCCTGCCGTTGGTGGTGAAAGGGTTAATGTAAGGTGAAGGTGTGAGGAACAAGCTGTTCAAATTGGTCCAGACCTAAAAGAGATCCTGCCGTTGGTGGTGAAAGGGTTAATGTAAGGTGGAGGTGTGATGAACAAGCTGTTCAAATCAGTCCAGACCTAAAAGAGATCCTGCCGTTGGTGGTGAAAGGGTTAATGTAAGGTGAAGGTGTGAGGAACAAGCTGTTCAAATCGGTCCAGACCTAAAAGAGATCCTGCCGTTGGTGGTGAAAGGGTTAATGTAAGGTGAAGGCGTGAGGAACAAGCTGTTCAAATCGGTCCAGACCTAAAAGAGATCCTGCCGTTGGTGGTGAAAGGGTTAATGTAAGGTGAAGGTGTGAGGAACAAGCTGTTCAAATCGGTCCAGACCTAAAAGAGATCCTGCCGTTGGTGGTGAAAGGGTTAATGTAAGGTGGAGGTGTGATGAACAAGCTGTTCAAATCGGTCCAGACCTAAAAGAGATCCTGCCGTTGGTGGTGAAAGGGTTAATGTAAGGTGAAGGTGTGAGGAACAAGCTGTTCAAATCGGTCCAGACCTAAAAGAGATCCTGCCGTTGGTGGTGAAAGGGTTAATGTAAGGTGAAGGTGTGAGGAACAAGCTGTTCAAATCGGTCCAGACCTAAAGACCGTTGGTGGTGAAGAACACAAAGGAGTCTGTGCTGTGCAGACTGCGAGCGGGGCACACTTTTTTTTACTTCTTACTTGTTGAATGGGGAGGAGGTCCCTTGATGTATTCCCTGTGATGAGCATTTCACCGTGAAACATGTGCTCATTGACTGTTGAGATCTGCATTATGTTAGACACAGACATTTCATGGCAGTTTCTCTGAAGACTTTGTTTCGTGATGTCCCTTGATGGATGCTGATGGACTTTTTGAAAGAAGTGAACATTTTAATCAGATTTGAAGGTCTTGAACTCTAGCAGTTTTTTAAACTTTGAGTGAAACGCTTGAAGTGGTGACTAGTTTTTTATTGTACTTTTATTTTACCCTTGACTTGAAGTAGATGCTAACGTGGCGATAGCCTTGAGGTGACCATTGTGGTCGACGAGGCTGTAAGCACCATGATTTGATTTGATTTGATGGTGTGAGGGTGGTGATGGTGATGGGGTGGTGAAGGTGTGAGGGTGGTGATGGTGTGAGGGTGGTGATGGTATGAGGGTGGTGACGGTGTGAGGGTGGTGATGGTGTGAGGGTGGTGATGGTGTGAGGGTGGTGATGGGGTGGTGAAGGTGTGAGGGTGGTGATGGTGTGAGGGTGGTGATGGTATGAGGGTGGTGACGGTGTGAGGGTGGTGATGGTGTGAGGGTGACATGAAGACGTGTTTCAGGGTGGCCCTGCTCCAAGTGGCGATGGCTGACCGTGTCTTTTTAGTGGACACCAGGCGGCTGGAACATGTGCTGGATGACCAGGGCTGTGAGAGGCTGGCCCTCGCTGTCTTCTGTGATGACAACGTTCTGACGCTGGGTCAGGGTGGGGTTGGGGGTGGGGGTGGGGGTGCTTGTGTACATGTGTGTGTTGTATGAGTTCAAGTCACCGAATGTGTCAATGATGTGTGTGGTGTGTTTCTGTGTGCGTGTTTTAAATAAGTTCGAGTGACTTATGTGTCAGTGATGTGTGTGATGTGTTTCTCTGTCTGTTGTAAATGTGTTTAAGTCATTGTATGTGTCAATGATGTGTGTGTGATGTGTTTCTCTGTGTGTTGTAAATGTGTTGAGTCACTGTTTGTGTCAGTGTATTCTCTGTGTGTGTTTCAGTCTGTTGTAAATGAGTTCAAGTCACTGTGCGTCAGTGATTTGTATGTAATGTGTGTCTCTGTGTATTGTATGAATTCAAGTCACTGTATGTGTCAGTGATGTGTGTAGTCTGTTTCTGTGTGCATGTTGTAAATAAGTTTGAGTCACTTATGTGTCAGTGATGTGTGTGTATGATGTGTTTCTCTGTGTGTTGTGAATGTGTTTAAGTCACTGTATGTGTCAGTGATGTGTGTGATATGTTTCTGTCTCAGGTTACGGTTTGGCAACCGACCTCCGCATGCTGGTGAAGAGTTTTCCAGCCATGAAAGATGTCATGCGTCAGATGAAGCGTGTTGTCGACATTGAACGCTTGGCCAGAGATGTGAGTTCACGTTGTGTGGCAGAGTGTGACATTGAACGCTTGGCCAGAGATGTGAGTTCACGTTGTGTGGCAGAGTGTGTGTGACATTGAACTCTTGGCCAGAGATGTGAGTTCACGTTGTGTGGCAGAGTGTGTGTGACATTGAACGCTTGGCCAGAGATGTGAGTTCACGTTGTGTGGCAGAGTGTGTGTGACATTGAACTCTTGGCCAGAGATGTGAGTTCACGCTGTGTGGCAGAGTGTGTGTGACACTGAACTCTTGGCATCACGCTGTGTGGCAGAGTGTGTGTGACATTGAACGCTTGGCCAGAGATGTGAGTTCACGTTGTGTGGCAGAGTGTGTGTGACATTGAACTCTTGGCCAGAGATGTGAGTTCACGCTGTGTGGCAGAGTGTGTGTGACACTGAACTCTTGGCCAGAGACCTTAACATTGAAACTGCTGAGCATAGAGCTGTGTGTATGTGTGTGTCTGTGTGTGTCTTGTCTTTTTCTCTTTTTTTCTCCTTTTTCTTTTGAACAGTGTTGACTTCAGCTGGACTGAAGGGTCAGTATTGGGTCGGTGTGTCCTGTCTGGCAGTACAGGTAATTGTCCTGTGTTTGACGGTGACTGGAGACACTTTGTACCAGTGTTACAGTGTTTGACAGTGACTGGAGACACTTTGTTCAGGTGTTACAGTGTTTGACAGTGACTGGGGACACTTTGTACAGGTGTTACAGTGTTTGACAGTGACTGAGGACACTTTGTACAGGTGTTACAGTGTTTGACAGTGACTGAGGACACTTTGTACAGGTGTTACAGTGTTTGACAGTGACTGGGGACATTTTGTACAGGTGTTACAGTGTTTGACGGTTACTGGGGACACTTTGTACAGGTGTTAGTGTTTGACAGTTAGTGGGGACGCTTTGTACAGGTGTTACAGTGTTTGACAGTGACTGAGGACATTTTGTACAGGTGTTACAGTGTTTGACAGTGACTGGGGACATTTTGTACAGGTGTTACAGTGTTTGACAGTGACTGGGGACACTTGTTCAGGTGTTACAGTGTTTGACAATGACTGGGGACACTTTCTTCAGGTGTTACAGTGTTTGACAGTGACTGGGGACACTTTGTTCAGGTGTTACAGTGTTGACAGTGGCTGGGGACACTTTGTTCAGGTGTTACAGTGTTTGACAGGGACTGGGGACACTTTGTTCAGGTGTTACAGTGTTGACAGTGGCTGGGGACACTTTGTTCAGGTGTTACAGTGTTTGACAGTGGCTGGGGACACTTTGTTCAGGTGTTACAGTGTTGACAGTGGCTGGGGACACTTTGTTCAGGTGTTACAGTGTTTGACAGGGACTGGGGACACTTTGTTCAGGTGCTGCAGACAAAAGCAGACAAAGACATGGATGTGTCGGAGGAAAGGACTGACGAGGCGTCGGGACAGACATGGGACAGTCCTGATGGTGATGGTCAGTGATGTGTGTGTGTGACAGGTGTATATACAGGTGTACAAGTGTGTGTGATTGTGTGACAGATGTACATGAAGGTGTACAGGTGTGTGTGTGTGTGTGTTACAGGTGTATCTACAGGTGTACATACAGGTGTGACTGTGACATGTGTATCCACAAGTATGTGTGACTGTGTGACAGGTGTATCTGCAGGTGAATATACAGGTGTGTGTGTGTGTGACTGGTGTATCTGCAGGTGTGTGTGTGACAGGTGTATCTGCAGGTGTACATAAAGGTGTGTGTGACTGTGTGACAGGTATATTTACAGGTGTGTGTGACAGGTGTATCTACAGGTGTACATACAGGTGTGTGTGTGACTGTGTAACAGGTGTATCTACAGGTGTATACAGGTGTGTGTGTGACAGGTGTATCTACAGGTGTACATATAGGCATGTGTGTGACAGGTGTGTCTACATGTGTACATACAGGTGTGTGTGTGTGTGTGTGTGAGACAGGTGTATCTACAGGTGTACATACAGGTATGTGTGATTGTGACAGGTGTATCTACAGGTGTACATACAGGTGTGTGTGACTGTGACAGGTGTATCTCCAGGTGTACATACAGGTGTGTGTGACTGTGATAGGTGTATCTCCAGGTGTACATACAGGTGTGTGTGACTGTGACAGGTGTATCTCCAGGTGTACATACAGGTGTGTGTGTGTGACTGTGACTGTGACAGATGTATCTACAGGTGTACATACAGGTGTGTGTGACTGTGACAGGTGTATCTACAGGTGTACATACAGGTGTGTGTGACTGTGACAGATGTATCTACAGGTGTACATACAGGTGTGTGTGTGACGGTGACAGGTGTATCTCCAGGTGTACATACAGGTGTGTGTGACTGTGTGACAGGTGTATCTACAGGTGTGTGTGACTGTGACAGGTGTATCTCCAGGTGTACATACAGGTGTGTGTGACTGTGATAGGTGTATCTCCAGGTGTACATACAGGTGTGTGTGACTGTGTGACAGGTGTATCTACAGGTGTGTGTGACTGTGACAGGTGTATCTACAGGTGTACATACAGGTGTGTGTGGCTGTGACAGGTGTATCTCCAGGTGTACATACAGGTGTGTGTGACTGTGACAGGTGTATCTCCAGGTGTACATACAGGTGTGTGTGGCTGTGACAGGTGTATCTCCAGGTGTACATACAGGTGTGTGTGATTGTGACAGGTGTATCTCCAGGTGTACATACAGGTGTGTGTGACTGTGATAGGTGTATCTTCAGGTGTACATACAGGTGTGTGTGACTGTGTGACAGGTGTATCTTCAGGTGTACATACAGGTGTGTGTGACTTACAGGTGTATCTACAGGTGTGTGTGTGACTGTGACAGATGTATCTACAGGTGTACATACAGGTGTGTGTGTGACTGTGACAGGTGTATCTACAGGTGTACATACAGGTGTGTGTGACTGTGACAGGTGTATCTACAGGTGTACATACACTATTACAGATGTGTGTGACTGACAGGTGTATCTACAGGTGTACATACACTATTACAGGTGTGTGTGACTATGACAGGTCTATCTCCAGGTGTACATACAGGTGTGTGTGACTGTGACAGGTGTAACTCCAGGTGTGTGTGATTGTGACAGGTGTATCTCCAGGTGTGTGTGATTGTGACAGGTGTATCTCCAGGTGTACATACAGGTGTGTGTGACTGTGACAGGTGTATCTCCAGGTGTACATACAGGTGTGTGTGACTGTGACAGGTGTATCTCCAGGTGTGTGTGACTGTGACAGGTGTATCTACAGGTGTACATACAGGTGTGTGTGACTGACAGGTGTATCTACAGGTGTACATACACTATTACAGATGTGTGTGACTGACAGGTGTATCTACAGGTGTACATACACTATTACAGGTGTGTGTGACTGTGACAGGTGTAACTCCAGGTGTACATACAGGTGTGTGTGACTGTGACAGGTGTAACTCCAGGTGTGTGTGACTGTGACAGGTGTATCTCCAGGTGTACATACAGGTGTGTGTGACTGTGACAGGTGTATCTCCAGGTGTACATACAGGTGTGTGTGACTGTGACAGGTGTATCTCCAGGTGTACATACAGGTGTGTGTGACTGTGACAGGTGTATCTACAGGTGTACATACAGGTGTGTGTGACTGTGACAGGTGTATCTCCAGGTGTACATACAGGTGTGTGTGACTGTGACAGGTGTATCTACAGGTGTACATACAGGTGTGTGTGACTGTGACAGGTGTATCTACAGGTGTACATACAGGTGTGTGTGACTGTGACAGGTGTATCTCCAGGTGTACATACAGGTGTGTGTGACTGTGACAGGTGTATCTCCAGGTGTACATACAGGTGTGTGTGACTGTGACAGGTGTAACTCCAGGTGTACATACAGGTGTGTGTGTGACTGTGACAGGTGTATCTCCAGGTGTACATACAGGTGTGTGTGACTGTGACAGGTGTAACTCCAGGTGTGTGTGACTGTGACAGGTGTATCTCCAGGTGTACATACAGGTGTGTGTGACTGTGACAGGTGTAACTCCAGGTGTGTGTGACTGTGACAGGTGTATCTACAGGTGTACATACAGGTGTGTGTGACTGACAGGTGTATCTACAGGTGTACATACACTATTACAGATGTGTGTGACTGACAGGTGTATCTACAGGTGTACATACACTATTACAGGTGTGTGTGACTGTGACAGGTGTAACTCCAGGTGTACATACAGGTGTGTGTGACTGTGACAGGTGTAACTCCAGGTGTGTGTGACTGTGACAGGTGTATCTCCAGGTGTACATACAGGTGTGTGTGACTGTGACAGGTGTATCTCCAGGTGTACATACAGGTGTGTGTGACTGTGACAGGTGTATCTACAGGTGTACATACAGGTGTGTGTGACTGTGACAGGTGTATCTCCAGGTGTACATACAGGTGTGTGTGACTGTGACAGGTGTATCTCCAGGTGTACATACAGGTGTGTGTGACTGTGACAGGTGTAACTCCAGGTGTACATACAGGTGTGTGTGTGACTGTGACAGGTGTATCTCCAGGTGTACATACAGGTGTGTGTGACTGTGACAGGTGTAACTCCAGGTGTACATACAGGTGTGTGTGACTGTGACAGGTGTATCTCCAGGTTTACATACAGGTGTGTGTGACTGTGACAGGTGTATCTCCAGGTGTACATACAGGTGTGTGTGTGACTGTGACAGGTGTATCTCCAGGTGTACATACAGGTGTGTGTGACTGTGACAGGTGTAACTCCAGGTGTACATACAGGTGTGTGTGACTGTGATAGGTGTATCTCCAGGTGTACATACAGGTGTGTGTGACTGTGACAGGTGTATCTCCAGGTGTACATACAGGTGTGTGTGACTGTGACAGGTGTATCTCCAGGTGTACATACAGGTGTGTGTGACTGTGACAGATGTATCTACAGGTGTACATACAGGTGTGTGTGTGACGGTGACAGGTGTATCTCCAGGTGTACATACAGGTGTGTGTGACTGTGTGACAGGTGTATCTACAGGTGTGTGTGACTGTGACAGGTGTATCTCCAGGTGTACATACAGGTGTGTGTGACTGTGTGACAGGTGTATCTACAGGTGTGTGTGACTGTGACAGGTGTATCTACAGGTGTACATACAGGTGTGTGTGTGACTGTGACAGGTGTATCTACAGGTGTACATACAGGTGTGTGTGACTGTGACAGGTGTATCTCCAGGTGTACATACAGGTGTGTGTGGCTGTGACAGGTGTATCTCCAGGTGTACATACAGGTGTGTGTGATTGTGACAGGTGTATCTCCAGGTGTACATACAGGTGTGTGTGACTGTGATAGGTGTATCTTCAGGTGTACATACAGGTGTGTGTGACTGTGTGACAGGTGTATCTTCAGGTGTACATACAGGTGTGTGTGACTTACAGGTGTATCTACAGGTGTGTGTGTGACTGTGACAGATGTATCTACAGGTGTACATACAGGTGTGTGTGTGTGACTGTGACAGGTGTATCTACAGGTGTACATACAGGTGTGTGTGACTGACAGGTGTATCTACAGGTGTACATACACTATTACAGATGTGTGTGACTGACAGGTGTATCTACAGGTGTACATACACTATTACAGGTGTGTGTGACTATGACAGGTCTATCTCCAGGTGTACATACAGGTGTGTGTGACTGTGACAGGTGTAACTCCAGGTGTGTGTGACTGTGACAGGTGTATCTCCAGGTGTACATACAGGTGTGTGTGACTGTGACAGGTGTAACTCCAGGTGTGTGTGACTGTGACAGGTGTATCTACAGGTGTACATACAGGTGTGTGTGACTGACAGGTGTATCTACAGGTGTACATACACTATTACAGATGTGTGTGACTGACAGGTGTATCTACAGGTGTACATACACTATTACAGGTGTGTGTGACTGTGACAGGTGTAACTCCAGGTGTACATACAGGTGTGTGTGACTGTGACAGGTGTAACTCCAGGTGTACATACAGGTGTGTGTGACTGTGACAGGTGTATCTCCAGGTGTACATACAGGTGTGTGTGACTATGACAGGTCTATCTCCAGGTGTACATACAGGTGTGTGTGACTGTGACAGGTGTAACTCCAGGTGTACATACAGGTGTGTGTGACTGTGACAGGTGTATCTACAGGTGTACATACAGGTGTGTGTGACTGTGACAGGTGTATCTCCAGGTGTACATACAGGTGTGTGTGACTGTGACAGGTGTAACTCCAGGTGTACATACAGGTGTGTGTGACTGTGACAGGTGTATCTCCAGGTGTACATACAGGTGTGTGTGACTGTGACAGGTGTAACTCCAGGTGTGTGTGATTGTGACAGGTGTATCTCCAGGTGTACATACAGGTGTGTGTGACTGTGACAGGTGTATCTCCAGGTGTACATACAGGTGTGTGTGACTGTGACAGGTGTATCTACAGGTGTACATACAGGTGTGTGTGACTGTGACAGGTGTATCTCCAGGTGTACATACAGGTGTGTGTGACTGTGACAGGTGTATCTCCAGGTGTACATACAGGTGTGTGTGACTGTGACAGGTGTAACTCCAGGTGTACATACAGGTGTGTGTGACTGTGACAGGTGTATCTCCAGGTGTACATACAGGTGTGTGTGACTGTGACAGGTGTAACTCCAGGTGTGTGTGACTGTGACAGGTGTATCTCCAGGTGTACATACAGGTGTGTGTGACTGTGACAGGTGTAACTCCAGGTGTGTGTGACTGTGACAGGTGTATCTACAGGTGTACATACAGGTGTGTGTGACTGACAGGTGTATCTACAGGTGTACATACACTATTACAGATGTGTGTGACTGACAGGTGTATCTACAGGTGTACATACACTATTACAGGTGTGTGTGACTGTGACAGGTGTAACTCCAGGTGTACATACAGGTGTGT
Organism: Babylonia areolata; assembly: GCF_041734735.1. Taxonomy (NCBI): domain Eukaryota; kingdom Metazoa; phylum Mollusca; class Gastropoda; order Neogastropoda; family Buccinidae; genus Babylonia; species Babylonia areolata. The sequence goes on along the minus strand of NC_134889.1, from coordinate 712,318 downwards.
GTGACTGTGACAGGTGTAACTCCAGGTGTGTGTGACTGTGACAGGTGTATCTCCAGGTGTACATACAGGTGTGTGTGACTGTGACAGGTGTATCTACAGGTGTACATACAGGTGTGTGTGACTGTGACAGGTGTATCTACAGGTGTACATACAGGTGTGTGTGACTGTGACAGGTGTATCTCCAGGTGTACATACAGGTGTGTGTGACTGTGACAGGTGTATCTCCAGGTGTACATACAGGTGTGTGTGACTGTGACAGGTGTAACTCCAGGTGTACATACAGGTGTGTGTGTGACTGTGACAGGTGTATCTACAGGTGTGTGTGACTGTGACAGGTGTATCTCCAGGTGTACATACAGGTGTGTGTGACTGTGACAGGTGTATCTCCAGGTGTACATACAGGTGTGTGTGTGACTGTGACAGGTGTATCTCCAGGTGTACATACAGGTGTGTGTGACTGTGACAGGTGTAACTCCAGGTGTACATACAGGTGTGTGTGACTGTGACAGGTGTATCTCCAGGTGTACATACAGGTGTGTGTGACTGTGACAGGTGTATCTCCAGGTGTACATACAGGTGTGTGTGACTGTGACAGGTGTATCTACAGGTGTACATACAGGTGTGTGTGACTGACAGGTGTATCTACAGGTGTACATACACTATTACAGATGTGTGTGACTGACAGGTGTATCTACAGGTGTACATACACTATTACAGGTGTGTGTGACTATGACAGGTCTATCTCCAGGTGTACATACAGGTGTGTGTGACTGTGACAGGTGTAACTCCAGGTGTACATACAGGTGTGTGTGACTGTGACAGGTGTATCTCCAGGTGTACATACAGGTGTGTGTGACTGTGACAGGTGTAACTCCAGGTGTGTGTGACTGTGACAGGTGTATCTCCAGGTGTACATACAGGTGTGTGTGACTGTGACAGGTGTATCTCCAGGTGTACATACAGGTGTGTGTGACTGTGACAGGTGTATCTCCAGGTGTACATACAGGTGTGTGTGACTGTGACAGGTGTAACTCCAGGTGTGTGTGATTGTGACAGGTGTATCTACAGGTGTACATACAGGTGTGTGTGACTATGACAGGTGTATCTCCAGGTGTACATACAGGTGTGTGTGATGTAACAGGCCAGGAGTCAGGCCTCAGTCAGCTGGTCCAGACATGTCTGGGAAAACCTCTCAACAAGTCGGAACAAATGTCAGACTGGGAACGTCGACCTCTGCGTCCTGAACAGATCGTTTACGCTGGTGGGTGTTGGGGGGTGGTGGTGCTGGTGGGGGGTGTTGGTGGGTGTTTGGTGGTGGTGGGTGAGGGGGGGTGTTGTGCATGCTAACAGCAAAATAATGGGAGGAATACATTGCGTGTGAAAGAGAGAGCGTCTTTGTGTTGGGCTTGGAATGTGTGTGTTTGTGTTGAGTGTATGTGTATGAATGCATATTTGTGTGTGTGTGTTTGTGTGTGTGTGTGTGTGTGTGTGTTTGTGTGTGGTGTGCATAGTTTACTAAGAGAGAGGGACAGAGAGCTGGTGTGTTTATTGTACAGATAGAGTGAGTGTTGTTGTCATGTGTGTGTATCTTTGCTGAAACCTTTGTTTTATGAAAATATGTCTTGTACCTTTTATGTAGCTGCTAGAACATTGTGAATCATGCCACACTCACATACATATATGTATGTTTGTGTATAATTATGTTTGTGTATGTGTATAGGTGTGTGTGTATATATGTGTATGTATATGATTATATATCTGTAAGTAAGTGTGTATGTGTGTGTATGTGTGTGTTTACACACACGTGTGTGATTCAGCTCTTGACGCCTACGTACTGTTGGAGCTGTATGATCACCTCCAGGGGGCAGCACAGAGCTCGGGTCGCCAGGTCAACATGGAGCCCACACTCTCCCTACAGTGGCTCAGTCCCTCCAAGAATGAACGTCGTCGCGCCAAAGCCACGAGGAATGCTCAGAGGGTGGGCTGGTGTGTGTGTGTGAGTGTGTGTGTGGTTTGAGAGTTTGGGGCCCACACTGGTGTAGATAGTGATATTGGGGGCAGTTTGGGGCCCACACTGGTGTAGATAGTGATATTGGGGGCAGTTTGGGGCCCACACTGGTGCAGATACAGTGGTATTGTGGGCAGTTTGGGGCCCACACTGGTGTAGATAGTGGTATTGGGGGCAGTTTGGGGCCCACACTGGTGTAGATAGTGATATTGGGGGCAGTTTGGGGCCCACACTGGTGTAGATAGTGATATTGGGGGCAGTTTGGGGCCCACACTGGTGTAGATAGTGATATTGGGGGCAGTTTGGGGCCCACACTGGTGTAGATAGTGATATTGGGGGCAGTTTGGGGCCCACACTGCTGTCTAGGCTATAAGCAGAACCACACACTTAGCTGACTGCGAGATCCCCCTAACAGGCCTGATAGTGCCAGACACTGCACTGATAAGTACCAGCTGCTGTGCCTGCTAACCCGTCACTGACCCTTCTTTGTCTTCTATTAAAGCGTGGCAATTTGCGCGCCTCTTTTGAGCAGGCTGGTGAGCATACTCCTATTTCTGCGGCATTAATGTTTTGCACCATTGGAAAGAGCGGACACTTATCTTTTTGATGGTGGTAGTACTTTCCTTGGCTGGTAAATATTTTTTAAGATAGCAGCATTTACTTGAGAGAACTGTGGTGACAATTGTGACTGGCGGTGGTGTGGTTTTTTTCATAGCAGAAGTACCGTGAGTTTGGTTTTCCTTCACATTCTGTTCTCTCACATTTCTTTCTTTCATTCCTTTCTTTCATTCTGTTTTCTTCCCTGTCTTTCTTTCGTGCTGTTTCTTTCCCTCTCTTTCTCTCCTTCATCCCTTCCTTTCTTTCGCGCTGTTTCCTTCCCTCTCTTTCTCTCCTTCTCCTTCTCCTTCATCCCTTCCTTTCTTTCATTCTGTTTCCTTCTCTCTCTTTCTTTCGTCAGTGCTGCTTTCTCCCCTCTCTTTCTTTCTGTTTTCTTCCCTCTCTTTCTTTCATGCTGTTTCCTTCCTTCTCTTTCTCTCCTTCATCCCTTTCTTTCTTTCATCCTGTTTTCTTCCATCTCATTCTCTCGTTCTTTCTTCTTTTTTTTATTTTATTTTATTTCACTGTTTCTTTTTCACCTCCCATCTCCTGTTGTTCTTTGTTTCTGTTTATTCTCTCTCTCTCTGTCTCTCTGTCTCTGTCATCCTTTCTGTTTATCTTTCCTATTTCTTTCATTTGTTCTTCCTGTTTCTCTCACCCCTTCACCCCCACCCCTTTCTCTTCCCACGCCCTTCTTACTTTCATTAATCTCTCTCATCACCCATTCTTCCTGTTTCATCTCTTATTTATGTTTTCTTCTTTCTCTTTCTCACTCTTTTTTTCTTTCATCTCTCTGCTCGCCCCCCTCTCTGACATTTTCTTTCTTTTTGCACTTCTTTGTTTCTTTCCTCTTATTCCTCTGTCTGTCTGGCACACATATTCTCTGCCAATGACTGTGTGATGAAGACTACCATTTTAACAGTTCTAGATTTAACACACACACACACACACAAACCAGCAGAAATTTTTCTTACAAACCACCAGAACAAACTGCCATCCACACCCCATACACGTGGCTGTGGTTTTCTTCAATGTGCGTGAATGACTGAATCAGTGCGCCTGTGGAGTACTTGTACAAGCTGCAAAACAGTTGTGATCTTTAACACGCCACAGCTTCCTTCAGAATTTCCAGCTATCGACACAGGTTAGTGAGAGGCATGCTGATGTGTAATGCTGTGCATGGAATGTATTGTCTGTGTTGAGCGAAATTTGTGAGATTAGATTCAGTGTTTTAAAAATGTGTCAAAATGCATGTTAACAAACTGGTGGTAAGCATACCTGCTTTTTTCAAACAGTTATCCTGAGAAAAATAATCGGATGTTCACATTTGAGTTTCCTATCGTTTTAAAGCTAAGACTGTGCTCTTTCAAACCATACTATTTATTAAGCGACTGCGATGACAAGCAATGTGTTATCAAAAGTTAACGAAGAGGTGTTGTTTTCTCCCTGTGGCCGCTGCCATCGCGCGGAACAGCACACTGGTCTTTCTCCCTCCCAACAGCTGATAACGGCTGGAGGCGCAACGTGAAAGAGAAGTCGTAGCGTTTTGTGCTCTCAGTTCTTCCAAGTTAAAGCTCCAACCCTTCCGGCGGTAGCGTGTTATTTTTAGGCGGCGCTTTTCCCTCCTGAGTTGAATGCAGGGTCAAGTTCGCTCCTCAGATGAACTAAACGTCAAGCGCTGAACACGTGTGCCCACACTGGTGTAGATACAGTGGTATTGGGGGCAGTTTGGGGCCCACACTGGTGTAGATAGTGATATTGGGGGCAGTTTGGGGCCCACACTGGTGTAGGTACAGTCATATTGGGGGCAGTTTGGGGCCCACACTGGTGTAGGTACAGTCATATTGGGGCCCACACTGGTGTAGATAGTGATATTGGGGGCAGTCTGGGGCCCACACTGGTGTAGGTACAGTCATATTGGGGGCAGTTTGGGGCCCACACTGGTGTAGATAGTGATATTGGGGGCAGTTTGGGGCCCACACTGGTGTAGATAGTGATATTGGGGGCAGTTTGGGGCCCACACTGGTGTAGGTACAGTGATATTGTGGGCAGTTTGGGGCCCACACTGGTGTAGGTACAGTGATATTGGGGGCAGTTTGGGGCCCACACTGGTGTAGATAGTGATATTGGGGGCAGTTTGGGGCCCACACTGGTGTAGGTACAGTGATATTGGGGGCAGTTTGGGGCCCACACTGGTGTAGGTACAGTGGTATGCCCATCAAAAAACATAAATCGTACTGTAATTACAACATAAAAATTTTATTTATCACTGAAATCAATATATGCTGACCAAAGCAAAGCCCACAACTCCCTGTGGTGTGATGGTGCAGGCCCCAGGTCGCAGACCACCCCCCCCACAGAGAAACCTCACCCCCAGCTGGGTCAGCGATCTGCGTGTGGTGGTGGACAGCAGTCTGGTGGGTCTGGGCAACCAGCTGAGGATGTGTGGGGTCGATGTTCGAATCCTGGACGACAGCAGCCCTCATTCTGAAATCATTCAGGTGACGCTTCTTTTGGCTGGTGGTGACGGGGGTGAGGCACTGAGTGCAGGGTCTGTGTGTGGTGTGGCGTTCAGTGTGGCGTGCAGTGTGTGTGTGTGGTGTGCAATGTGTGTGATGTATGTGGTGTGCAGTGTGTGTGGCGTGCAGAGTGGCGTGCAGGGTGTGTGGCGTGCAGAGTGGCGTGCAGGGTGTGTGGCGTGCCGAGTGGCGTGCAGGGTGTGTGGCGTGCAGAGTGGAGTGCAGGGTGTGTGGCGTGCAGAGTGTGTGGCGTGCAGAGTGGTGTGCGGTGTGTGTGGCGTGCAGAGTGGTGTGCGGGGTGTGTGGCGTGCAGGGGGGTGTGTGGCGTGCAGGGTGTGTGGTGTGCAGAGTGGTGTGCAGTGGGCGTGGTGTGCAGAGTGGTGTGCAGAGGGCGTGCAGTGTGTGGTGTGCAGTGGGCGTGCAGGGTGTGTGGCGTGCAGAGTGCAGTGGGCGTGCAGGGTGTGTGGTGTGCAGAGTGGTGTGCAGTCGGCGTGCAGGGTGTGTGGTGTGCAGAGTGGTGTGCAGTCGGCGTGCAGGGTGTGTGGTGTGCAGTGGGCGTGCAGGGTGTGTGGTGTGCAGAGTGGTGTGCAGAGGGCGTGCAGTGTGTGTGGTGTGCAGTGGGCGTGCAGGGTGTGTGGCGTGCAGAGTGCAGTGGGCGTGCAGTGTGTGGTGTGCAGTGGGCATGTGGAGTGTGGCGTGCAGGGTGTGTGGCGTGCAGGGTGTGGAGTGTGTGGTGTGCAGGGTGTGTGGTGTGCAGTGTGTGTGTGGTGTCTGTGGCGTGTGGGGTGTGCAGTGGGCATGCGGTGTGCAGGGTGTGTGGAGTGCAGGGTGTGTGCCGTGCAGGGTGTGTGCCGTGCAGTGGGCGCGTGGTGTGCAGTGTGTGTGTGTAGTGCAGGGTGTGCGGTGTGCAGTGTGCGCGGAGTGCAAGGTGTGTGGTGTGCAGTGTGTGTGTGGCGTGCAGGGTGTGTGGCGTGCATGGTGTGTGGCGTGCAGTGTGTGTGTGGTGTGCAGTGCGTGTGGTGTGTGTGGAGTGCAGGGTGTGTGGGGTGTGCAGTGTGTGTGGTGTGCAGTGTGGCGTGCAGTGTGTGTGTGGTGTGCAGTGCGTGTGGTGTGTGTGGAGTGCAGGGTGTGTGGGGTGTGCAGTGTGTGTGGTGTGCAGTGTATGTTTGTGGTGGCATGTGTGTGTGTGAATAAATAAGTGTGGGTGTTGGTGCTTCAGAAATGGTTGTTTTTTTACCAGTATATATACACAAACAGACCTATGTGTTTGAACTCTTATGTGTGGCATCATTTGAAAATGTGGCAAAGAAATGATATAGTTTTTGACCATGTTCCACAAGGTGATGTGGTTGTGTACCTGTTCCAGATGTGTCTGAAGGAGGGTCGCATCGCTCTGTCCACAGGTACACCTTTCCCCCAGGTGAGAACACTGTGTGCTGCTGATCACCTCATGATGTGTGGGTCAGTGTCAGTACAATGTGGGTCAGTGTTAGGAGTGTGGGTCAGTGTGTCAGTACAGTGTGGGTCAGTAAGTCAGTACAGTAGGGTCAGTGTCAGTAGTGTGGGTCAGTGTGTCAGTACAGTGTGGGTCAGTGGCATTGCAGTGTGGGTCATAAGTCAGTACAGTAGGGTCAGTGTCAGTATAGTGTGGGTCAGTGGCAGTACAGTGTCAGTGCAGTGTGGGTCAGTAAGTCAGTACAGTGTGGGTCAGTGTCAGTAGTGTGGGTCAGTAAGTCAGTACAGTAGTGTCAGTGCAGTGTGGATCAGTGCAGTGTGGGTCAGTAAGTCAGTACAGTGTGGGTCAGTACAGTCAGTAGTGTGGGTCAGTGGCAGTACAGTGTGGGTCAGTGGCAGTACAGTGTGGATCAGTACAGTGTGGGTCAGTAAGTCAGTACAGTGTGTGTGTGTGTCAGTGTCAGTAGTGTGGGTCAGTGCAGTGTGGGTCAGTGCAAGTACGGGTCAGTGTCAGTACAGTGTGGGTCAGTGGCAGTACAGTGGGTCAGTGTCAATGCAGTGTGGGTCAGTACAGTGTGGGTCAGTGTCAGTAGTATGGGTCAGTACAGTCAGTGTGGGTCAGTGGCAGTACAGTGTGTCAGTGCAGTGTGGGTCAGTAAGTCAGTACAGTGTGGGTCAGTGGCAGTACAGTGTGTCAGTGCAGTGTGGGTCAGTAAGTCAGTACAGTGTGGGTCAGTGGCAGTACAGTGTGTCAGTGCAGTGTGGGTCAGTAAGTCAGTACAGTGTGGGTCAGTGGCAGTACAGTGTGTCAGTGCAGTGTGGGTCAGTAAGTCAGTACAGTGTGGGTCAGTGGCAGTACAGTGTGTCAGTGCAGTGTGGGTCAGTAAGTCAGTACAGTGTGTGTGTGTCAGTGTCAGTAGTGTGGGTCAGTGTCAGTAGTGTGGGTCAGTGCAGTGTGGGTCAGTGCGGTGTGGGTCAGTACAGTGTGGGTCAGTGTGTCAGTACAGTGTGGGTCAGTGTCAGTGCAGTGTGGGTCAGTGCAGTGTGGGTCAGTGTCAGTGCAGTGTGGGTCAGTGTCAGTAGTATGGGTCAGTACAGTCAGTGTGGGTCAGTGTCAGTACAGTGTGGGTCAGTGTCAGTGTGGGTCAGTAAAGTGTGGGTCAGTGTCAGTAGTGTGGGTCAGTACAGTGTGGGTCAGTGTGTCAGTACAGTGTGGGTCAGTGTCAGTAGTATGGGTCAGTACAGTCAGTGTGGGTCAGTGTCAGTACAGAGTGGGTCAGTACAGTCAGTGTGGGTCAGTGTGTCAGGAGTGTGGGTCAGTGTGTCAGTACAGTGTGGGTCAGTAAGTCAGTACAGTAGGGTCAGTACAGTGTGGGTCAGTGTCAGTGCAGTGTGGGTCAGTGTCAGTGCAGTGTGGGTCAGTGTCAGTGCAGTGTGGGTCAGTAAGTCAGTACAGTGTGGGTCAGTGTCAGTAGTGTGGGTCAGTGTAGTCAGTGCGGGTCAGTGTCAGTACAGTGCAGGTCAGTGTCAGTAGTGTGGGTCAGTACAGTGTGGGTCAGGGTCAGTACAGTGTGGGTCAGTGCAGTGTGGATTAGCAGAATGTGGGTCTGGGTCAGCACAGTGTGGGTCAGTGTTAGTACAGTGTGTGTCAGTACAGTGTGGGTCAGTGTCAGTATAGTGTGGGTCAGTATAGTGTGGGTCAGTGTCAGTATATTTGTATATGTCTTTCTTTTTATCACAACAGATTTCTGTGTGTGAAATTTGGGCTGCTCTCCCCAGAGAGAGCGCATGGCTACACTACAGTGCCACCCATTTTTTGGCGTTTTTTCCCGTGTGCAGTTTTATTTGTGTTTCCTATCGAAGTGGATTTTTCTACAGAATTCTGCCAGGAACAACCCTTTTGTTGCCGGGGGTTCTTTTATGTGCGCTAAGTGCATGCTGCTCATGGGACCTTGGTTTATCATCTCATCCAAATAACTAGCATCCAGACCACCACTCAAAGTCTAGTGGAGGGGGAGAAAATAGTGGTGGCTGAGCCGTGATTCGAACCAGCACGCTCAGATTCTCTCGCTTCCTAGGCGGACGTGTTACCTCTAGGCCATCACTCCACTTTATATATATAGAGAGAGAGTGTTGTGCTGTGTATGGTGGATCAAACCACATTCTTTGATGAGATCAACAATGATGAAGGATTATCTGTGGTGATGGTGATTGCTGTCTTCTCCAGTGTTCGTGGACTGCGACTCCCACCTTCACTGGTATGTACCAGTGGGCTTTTACATGTAGGACCTTTCTTACCCCACCATGTAGGCAGCCATACTCCGTTTTCAGGAATGTACACGCTGGTGTTTTCTTGTTTCCATAACCCACCAAACCTTGGCATAGATCATGGGATCTTAGACATTTATCGTTTGATCTTCTGTACGGGTACAGACCAAAGAGGGTTCAGGTACTGGCAGTCCTTGGAGATCAGAAAAATCAAGCACGCCATGAGGACTGGAACACAGGACCCTCAGATTGAATCTCCAACGCTTTAACTGTGTGCCTGTACAGATAGAGCAGTGTGTACAGTGTATAACTGTTACCTGTACAGATAGAGCAGTGTTTGTACAGTGTATAACTGTTACCTGTACAGATAGAGCAGTGTTTGTACAGTGTATAACTGTTACCTGTACAGATAGAGCAGTGTTTGTACAGTGTATAACTGTTACTGTACAGATAGAGCAGTGTTTGTACAGTGTTTAACTGTTACTGTACAGATAGAGGAGTGTGTGTACAGTGTGTATAACTGTTACTGTACAGATAGTACAGTGTTTGTACAGTGTATAACTGTTACTGTACAGATCCGAAGTAGTGTGGGTGATGCCAACTGCCATGAAGTGAGGAGTCAAGGTACACGTGACCAGGTGATGGAGATCCTCACAGCCTTCAACGTCTACCTGACTGATCAGGACATCTTCTCCAGGTGTCAGGTAGGTCAGGGGTTTAGCTCTGTCTTGTGTGTCTGTGGGCAGCATTTCTCACATTGATGTCGACTCTTCACCCTGTCGTCAGGACTGTCAGAGTTGTTTTCAGGGTGTGCATGCTGGGTGTTTTCTTGTTTTCATATTTTAGGGGTGTACTGGCTGGGTATTCTGGTTACCATAATTCACCATGCACTGACACTGGCTGGGTATTCTGGTTACCATAATTCACCATGCACTGACACTGGCTGGGTATTCTGGTTACCATAATTCACCATGCACTGACACTGGCTGGGTATTCTGGTTACCATAATTCACCATGCACTGACACTGGCTGGGTATTCTGGTTACCATAATTCACCAAACACTGACACTGGCTGGGTATTCTGGTTACCATAATTCACCAAGCACTGACACTGGCTGGGTATTCTGGTTACCATAATTCACCATGCACTGACACTGGCTGGGTATTCTGGTTACCATAATTCACCAAGCACTGACACTGGCTGGGTATTCTGGTTACCATAATTCACCAAACACTGACACTGGCTGGGTATTCTGGTTACCATAATTCACTGACACTGGCTGGGTATTCTGGTTACCATAATTCACCAAACACTGACACTGGCTGGGTATTCTGGTTACCATAATTCACCAAACACTGACACTGGCTGGGTATTCTGGTTACCATAATTCACTGACACTGGCTGGGTATTCTGGTTACCATAATTCACCAAGCACTGACACTGGCTGGGTATTCTGGTTACCATAATTCACCAAACACTGACACTGGCTGGGTATTCTAGTTACCAGAATTCACTAAACACTGACACTGGCTGGGTGTTCTAGTTACCAGAATTCACCAAACACTGACATGGATTGCTGGATGTTCAGTGTGGCTGTACGATCCTCTGCATACATATACACACGAAGGGTTTGAGGCACCATCAGGTCTTCACATCTGCTGACCTGGCAGACTGATGGTCATCACTTTGACCACTAAGCTGCTGTTCCTGTCCTTTGTGTCTTGAAATTACAACGTGGTCAGCACTCTGACATTATTTTTGTGTGTGTACAGGAGACACAGATTGTGCACAAATTGGAAAAAGGGCATTTAACTAGAACTGAAGACAGCTGGGTACTCACACTAGGACTGAAGACAGCTGACATACTAGGAGTGAAGACAGCTGGATACTGACACACTATGAGTGAAGACAGCTGGGTACTGACACAGTGAAGCCAGCACAATGAAGTGACAAACCAGTCCTACACCAGTGGATACTGTGGAAGACAACTTCACATTGAGTAAATTATGTTCTTCGTCATCTTGTTGTTCCAAGTTGAATGTTAAATTATCTTCTTTTGAAATATTATTTTGAATATGTTTTGTTTGTCAAAACCTAAATGGACATACATTTGGAGTGAAATGTTTTGCATACAGGTCCCTATTCTTGGAATTGATGAAATTTAAAACGTGCAGGTATTTTGTTTGTTTCCAACAGACTTGCAATGGGGACGAATACCTCTTCCTGTCAGGGGAGATAATGCAGCAGCTGTACCAGCAGCACAGACGTCTTTCGTCGGATCAAGGCGGTGTTCCCTGCCCCCCTGTGGACGACAGTGTGGCTGGCCAGGTGACGGAACACGGCATCCACTGGGACAGCATGACCCTGTGGGACAGTGGGGTCAGAGTTCAGGTGGGTGTGGTGCCACAGGCGGTGCTGGAGAAGGTGAAGGAGTTCTACGTGTGTGAGGGCTGTGGCAAGGTGTTCTGGCACGGCTCCCACTATGACAAGGTCCGCCAGCAGTTCCACTACGTCCTGACGGCCCGGGCCCCGCCCCTCTCATTGCAGCCACGCTCCCCTGCCAAGGCCTGCGCTGCTTCGCCTGTGGGAGAAAGGACCACGGTTATCCCCCCTGATGAGGTGGCGTCCACAACCGCTGGAAAGGTCGTAGGTCAGGGTGGTGGGTCTGATGTTCCTGCCATGGCAATGGAGACGTCGGGTGATGGCAGGGAGGGAGCTGGAGGTACTCAGTTCATTATTGATGACGACGATTCTGATGACAGCTCCATCGATGGGTTTTACTTGGATTAAACACAGGGGCAGTGTGGGCTCATCAACTCCACCGGTCAGTTCTGTGGAGATTCGTTAGAAACTTTAGGGTAGGTCACAGGTCAAAGGGTCTTTGTATGAAGCTGCTATTGTCTGGAATAACCTTCCTCTGGATCTGTCACTCAAGAAGTGGGTTCACTTTCAAAACAGGTTTTAAAATATATCTGTAAAACAAGGCCAATGAATGTAATTAACGTAGTACTAAAACTTTGTACATGCTCATCCCAGAGTTTGGTGCACTAGACCTCTGCCACAGAGCGACGGGTGGTGCACTAGACCTCTGCCACAGAGCGACAGGTGCACTAGACCTCTGCCACAGAGCGACGGGTGGTGCACTAGACCTCTGCCACAGAGCGACAGGTGCACTAGACTTCTGCCACAGGTGGTGCACTAGACCTCTGCCACAGAGCAACGGGTGGTGCACTAGACCTCTGAGCAACAGGTGCACTGGATCTCTGCCGCAGAGCAACAGGTGGTGCACTAGACTTCTGCCACAGGTGGTGCACTACATCTCTGCCACAGAGCAACAGGTGGTGCACTAGACCTCAGCCACAGAACAACAGGTGCACTAGACCTCAGCCACAGAGCAACAGGTGGTGCACTAGACCTCTGCCACAGAGCAACAGGTGGTGCACTAGACCTCTGCCACAGAGCAACAGGTGGTGCACTAGACCTCAGCCACAGAACAACAGGTGGTGCACTAGACCTCTGCCACAGAGCAACAGGTGGTGCACTAGACCTCTGCCACAGAGCAACAGGTGGTGCACTAGACCTCAGCCACAGAGCAACAGGTGGTGCACTAGACCTCAGCCACAGAACAACAGGTGCACTAGACCTCTGCCACAGGTGGTCCACTAGACCTCAGCCACAGAGCAACAGGTGGTGCACTAGACCTCTGCCACAGAACAGGTGCACTAGACCTCTGCCACAGAGCAATGGACAGACATGTCTGTCATCATGGAGGCTGGTGTGTGGTGCACAATTTGTTGGGACGTCTCAGGTCTCCAGTTGTCCGTCAATATCCCATGCCCTGTCTTCACTTTGGCACAATCACACAAAGGTGACTCGTGATGCATACTGCTGTGGAGAGAGGAGTGACTGAAGTTGCTGTTTTTCACATTTTAAAAATCTGGTTTATTCCATGTTTTTTTTTGGTGATTAGAAAACTTGGTGTGTGTGTGTGTTATGTGTTGTTTGTCAGAGTGAATCCTGTGGGGGGAGGGGGAGGAGTGTTTCACACAAGGCAGGAGTTGTCTGCCCATCACTGTGTGAACATCACTGCCACATGACAGCTTTTATTCCAGGAATGCTGTTCACCAATGAAGTTATATTCATGTTGGTTTTGTTAATTGTGATTAGAAAAACTGATGAAATTTTTTTAAAGTGAGTGTGTTCATGAATGTGTCAGAGCTAGAATTTTCTTTGTAACTGATAAAATTATATTTTGAAAAGTGAGTGAGTTCATGAACCTGTCGGATCTAGAATTTTCTTTGTCTTGTGACTCCATTTGCAAGAGGCCTCTGACTGGAGAGGCCTCGGAACAAGTGGCCACATCAACATACCGCACTGGGCCGCCACTGCCACAGCAGATACCATGATCACACGGCTTCACAGACATCCACATGGATGTCAACCACCTGCGTTTTCACGCTCCATCAATCACACTGCCTCCACAAAATGGGAGTTCACATGAATGTTTCTACATCAGCACAGACATTGGAAAACGGTTTCTTTTCTTCAAAACTGGCATTGAAGAACAAAAAAAAAAAAAATCAGCTGCCAGATTTCATGAAATCTATTGTTTTCAACAACATTGTGACAAGACACAGCACACTGATCTAACATGATACTGTGATGCGATACCATGATACACAACAGATCAGTGTTAGAATGGCCATTTCACAAGACAGCCATGTTCAACTGATGTCAGCAAGTACTGTTTCACAAGACGGCCATGTTCAGTTGACTAATGATGTCAGTGACCACTGTTTCACAAGACAGCCATGTTCAGCTGACTAATGATGTCAGTGACCACTGTTTCACAAGACAGCCATGTTCAGTTCACTAATGATGTCAGTGACCACTGTTTCAAAAGACCGCCATGTTCAGTTGACTAATGTCAGTGACCACTGTTTCAAAAGACCGCCATGTTCAGTTGACTAATGTCAGTGACCACTGTTTCTCAAGAATGATGTCAGTGACCACTGTTTCTCAAGACAGCCATGTTCAGTTGACTAATGATGTCAGTGACCACTGTTTCAAAAGACCGCCATGTTCAGTTGACTAATGTCAGTGACCACTGTTTCTCAAGACAGCCATGTTCAGTTGACTAATGATGACCGCTATGTTCAGTTGACTAATGATGTCAGTGACCACTGTTTCACAAGACGGCTATGTTCAGTTGACTAATGATGTCAGTGACCACTGTTTCACAAGACGGCTATGTTCAGTTGACTAATGATGTCAGTGACCACTGTTTCACAAGACGGCCATGTTCAGTTGACTAATGATGTCAGTGACCACTGTTTCACAAGACAGCCATGTTCAGCTGACTAATGATGTCAGTGACCACTGTTTCACAAGACAGCGGTGTCTGGCCAGGAACAGAGTCTCTCAGTGGAACTGACTCAGGCTGCAGGAGACGGGATGGGATCCAGCTTGTGCTTACAGGACATGCCTGAAAATAAAGGGCCAATTTTCAATGTCCTGAAAACAAGGGCCAATTTTCACTGTCTGTCCTGAAAACAAAGTTTCACTTTGTCCTGAAAATAAAGGTCCCATTTTCACTGTCCTGATTTCACTGTCTGTCCTGAAAACAAAGGGCCAGTTTTCACTGTCCCGATTTCACTGTCTGTCCTGAAAACAAAGATCCACTTTTCACTGTCTGTCCTGAAAACAAAGATCCACTTTTCACTGTCTAAACTGGAACCAAAAGTTCAGTTTCCTTTGTGTCTATCTTTAACACAGAACTCAATTTTTTCACTGTGTCTCTATCCTCAGAACAAATATATCATTTTCACTGTCTCTGTACAGAACACAATGGATCAGTTTTCATGGTCTGTCCTGGTACACATCCTCCAGGACAGGACACCCCCCCCTCTCAAAACACTCCCCTGGGCCATTCTCACCATCCTGATACACATCCTCCAGGATCCACCCCTCTCAAAACACTCCCCTGGGCCATTCTCACCATCCTGATACACATCCTCCAGGATCCCCCCCCTCTCAAAACACTCCCCTGGGCCATTCTCACCATCCTGATACACATCCTCCAGGATTCCCCCCCCTCTCAAAACACTCCCCTGGGCCATTCTCACCGTCCTGATACACATCCTCCAGGATTCCCCCCCCTCTCAAAACACTCCCTGACCATTCTCACCCTCCTGATACACATCCTCCAGGATTTCCCCCCCCCCTCTCAAAACACTCCCTGACCATCCTGATACACATCCTCCAGGACACCCCCCTCTCAAAACACTCCCTGACCATTCTCACCCTCCTGATACACATCCTCCAGGACACCCCCCTCTCAAAACACTCCCCTGGGCCATTCTCACCATCCTGATACACATCCTCCAGGATCCCCCCCCTCTCAAAACACTCCCTGACCATTCTCACCATCCTGATAAACATCCTCCAGGATCCCCCCCTCTCAAAACACTCCCTGACCATTCTCACCATCCTGATAAACATCCTCCAGGATCCCCCCCTCTCAAAACACTCCCTGACCATTCTCACCCTCCTGATACACATCCTCCAGGACACCCCCCTCTCAAAACACTCCCTGACCATTCTCACCATCCTGATATACATCCTCCAGGATCCCCCCCCTCTCAAAACACTCCCCTGGGCCATTCTCACCCTCCTGATACACATCCTCCAGGACACCCCCCCCTCTCAAAACACTCCCTGACCATTCTCACCATCCTGATATACATCCTCCAGGATCCCCCCCCCCCTCTCAAAACACTCCCTGACCATTCTCACCATCCTGATACACATCCTCCAGGAGGTCCCCCCCACCTCTCAAAACACTCCCTGACCATTCTCACCATCCTGGTACACATCCTCCAGGAGGTCCCCCCCTCTCAAAACACCCCCTGGGCCATTCTCACCATCCTGGTACACATCCTCCAGGAGGTCCCCCCCCTCTCAAAACACCCCCTGGGCCATTCTTACCATCCTGGTATACATCCTCCAGGACAACTCCCTCAAAACACTTCAGTCTGTCCAAGATGGTGTACAGCTGGGGTCGAAGGTGGGCATGGGGGTGAGGGTGGCGGGCCATGAAGTGTATCTTGAGGCCGTGTGGAGAACAGCTGCCGTCAGGCTGCTCGTCCATACAGCTGAGGACGATCAGGGAGCTGTTGTAGTCAGCGTGCAGGACTCGCCACGGGGCTGAACCACACCAAAACACCATTCCCTTCATTATCAACATCATCATAATTACCATAATTAACTTCTATTTACACTATAATACATGCACCAAAACACCATTCTCTTCATTATCAACATCATCATAATTACCATAATTAACTTCTATTTCCACTATAATACATGCACCAAAACACCATTCCCTTCATTATCAACATCATCATAATTACCATAATTAACTCCTATTTACACTATGATACATGCAGAAGCAAACTCGAAGTGCTTTGCTTCTTTTTCCATTTGACTTTTCTATTCAATTCAAAGGTGTAATAGTGTAGGCAATCACGTTCACTTGCCTTATGTTGAATGTCTTTTGAAAAACCATACATGTAATAAACACATCAAAAGATATATATACATGGGAAAAAAGTGGGTGAGGGTGCAAATACATAAACATAGCATGATTCTGTTTCCAGTTTTCAGAAGGTGTCAGAGTGTGTTGACTAATTCATACACACAGCACCACATCTGCTGAATAAAAAAAAAAGGGGGGGGGGGGGGGGGGAGCCAATAAAAAAAAAAAAAAAAAAGAAAGCTGTAGACTGGCATAAACCCAACATGGTGGCCAGGCCATGAGAGCCTACCACTGTCCACTGTCTGTACTCAACATTACACAAACAAACAATACATTCAAATGAAATTAAAAAAAAAAAAAAAATGTGTAGAAGGCAAACGACTGGGGAAAAAAAAAAGGAATGAAAAAAACCATCATTGTGGCACTCTCTCACACACACACACAGAGCAGACACTGGTTAAGCGAAGTGGATCCTGGACTCTGGCTGCAAACATCACCCGTGTTTCATCAGTCATACAATGTTTTCACACTGATGGTACACCAGCAGGTCTGAACCCTGTGGCCTTACCCCATGACCTGTTGGCCATATCCCATGACCTGTGGCCTTACCCCACGACCTGTTGGCCATATCCCATGACCTGTGGCCTTACCCCATGACCTGTTGGCCATATCCCATGACCTGTGGCCTTACCCCACGACCTGTTGGCCATATCCCATGACCTGTGGCCTTACCCCATGACCTGTTGGCCATATCCCATGACCTGTGGCCTTACCCCACGACCTGTTGGCCATATCCCATGACCTGTGGCCTTACCCCACGACCTGTTGGCCATATCCCATGACCTGTGGCCTTACCCCACGACCTGTTGGCCATATCCCATGACCTGTGGCCTTACCCCATGACCTGTTGGCCATATCCCATGACCTGTGGCCTTACCCCACGACCTGTTGGCCATATCCCATGACCTGTGGCCTTACCCCACGACCTGTTGGCCATATCCCATGACCTGTGGCCTTACCCCACGACCTGTTGGCCATATCCCATGACCTGTGGCCTTACCCCATGACCTGTGGCCTTACCCCATGACCTGTTGGCCACACCCCATGATCTGAAATAACCCCATGACCTGAGGACCTACCAATGACCTGATAACCTTACCCCACGACCTGTGACCTAACCCAATGACCTGTGGCTTTACCTTGTAACCTTTCCCAGTGACCTTATCCCATGACCTATGGACCTTAACCCATGACCTGTGACCATGCCACTGTACCCATGACCTGTGACCTTACCCCATGACCAGATGCCAGGAACCTTCAGCCTGCCCATGTTCTCTGGTCCTGGGTTACCATGACAACGCTGCCGGATCACGCCTTGCATGGGACCCACACACTGCCCATTGGGGCTGTGACAACAGTGATAACAATGTGACAACAGTGATAACAATGTGACAACAGTGATAACAATGTGACAACAGTGATAACAATGTGACAACAGTGATAACAATAATGTGACAACAGTGATAACAATAATGTGACAACAGTGATAACAATGTGACAACAGTGATAACAATGTGACAACAGTGATAACAATGTGACAACAGTGATAACAATAATGTGACAACAGTGATAACAATGCGACAACAGTGTGACAGCAATAATGTGACAACACTGATAACAATGTGGTAACTGTGTGACAACAATAATGTGACAACAGTGTGACAACAATGTGACAACTGTGTGATAACAATGTGACAACAGCGTGATAACAATAATGTGACAACAGTGATAACAATGTGACAACAGTGATAACAATGTGGTAACAGTGTGACAGCAATAATGTGACAACAGTGTGATAACAATGTGGTAACAATGTGGTAACAGTGTGATAACAACAATGTGGTAACTGTGTGACAACAATAATGTGACAACAGTGTGACAACAATGTGATAATGTGATAACAATGTGACAACAACAATGTGGTAAGTGTGACAACAGTGTGATAATGTGACAACAGTGTGATAACAATGTGACAACAGTGTGATAACAATGTGACAACAATAATGTGACAACAGTGTGATAACAATGTGATAAGTGAGACAACAATGTGATAATGTGATAACAATGTGACAACAATAATGTGACAACAGCAATGTGGTAAGTGTGACAACAATAATGTGATAACAATGTGACAACAATAAGTGACAACAGTGTAATAACAATGTGATAATGTGATAACATGACAACAATGTGACAACAGTGTGATAACAATGTGACAAGAGAGTGACAACAATGTGACAGTGTGACAACAGTGTGACAACAATGTAACAACTATGTGATAACAATGTGACAACAATATAATTTGCAGTCAACTTGATTCAAAACTACTGACAATGATAATGATTACAATTTTCAGCAAACATTTAAAACTAAATAAATACTAAGCAATACCAAAATGGCATGACAACAAAGTAATACATCACTTCTACCAAAAAAAAGTCCAACAATTCACAGACACCATACCATGCACAGCACAGAGGTCATACTTCACACTGAACTACTTAACGACATCAATGTCCACTCAATCAGGAAAGGGAAAACAGTGACAGCAAACCAAACACCAGCAAAGAGAGAAGAAAGCAGTCAGACCCTATGGCGGTGAGGTGCATGGACAGGCCATGGTGGGGCAGTGCCTGATACACAAGGACAGCGTTGGTCATGGGGAACATCTTGTCCACTGTGTGGGTCACTTCGTACCACACACCTGATATCTGTAACACACACCACACACCTGATAACTGTCACACACACCTGATATGTCACACACCTGATATCTGTCATACCACACACCTGATAACTGTCACACACATCACACACCTGATATCTGTCACACACATCACACACCTGATAACTGTCACACACACCACACACCTGATATCTGTCACACATACCACACACCTGATATCTGTCACACACACCTGATATCTGTCACACACACCACACACCTGATATCTGTCACACACACCACACACCTGATAACTGTCACACATACCACACACCTGATAACTGTAACACATACCACACACCTGATATCTGTCACACACACCACACACCTGATAACTGTCACACATACCATACACCTGATAACTGTCACACATACCACACACCTGATAACTGTCACACACACCACACACCTGATAACTGTCACACATACCATACACCTGATAACTGTCACACACACCACACACCTGATAACTGTCACACATACCACACACCTGATAACTGTAACACACACCACACACCTGATAACTGTCACACATACCACACACCTGATAACTGTCACACACACCACACACCTGATAACTGTCACACATACCACACACCTGATAACTGTCACACATACCACACACCTGATAACTGTCACACATACCACACACCTGATAACTGTCACACACACCATAGGGGAGAACATGTGGATCACTTCATACCACACCTGATAACTGTCACACACACCACACACCTGATAACTGTCACACATACCACACACCTGATAACTGTCACACATACCACACACCTGATAACTGTCACACATACCACACACCTGATAACTGTCACACATACCACACACCTGATAACTGTCACACACACCACACCTGATAACTGTCACACATACCACACACCTGATAACTGTCACACACACCACACACCTGATAACTGTCACACATACCACACACCTGATAACTGTCACACATACCACACACCTGATAACTGTCACACACACCACACACCTGATAACTGTCACACATACCACACACCTGATAACTGTCACACACACATACCACACACCTGATAACTGTCACACACACCACACACCTGATAACTGTCACACACACCACACACCTGATAACTGTCACACATACCACACACCTGATAACTGTCACACATACCACACACCTGATAACTGTCACACACACCACACCTGATATCTGTCACACATACCACACACCTGATAACTGTCACACACACCACACACCTGATAACTGTCACACACACCACACACCTGATAACTGTCACACATACCACACACCTGATAACTGTCACACATACCACACACCTGATAACTGTCACACACACCATAGGGGAGAACATGTGGATCACTTCATACCACACACCTGATATAATTTAAAAGCAGAAACTTTAAAGTTTCATTGATTGTGAAGGGTGTATTTGTTTCCATCCTGAAAAGACATTTGTGTCTATCAAGAAGTTTATGTGAAAAAAAAAGACCAAAAACCAAACGAAAACAAACAAAAAAACCACAGGAGTTGTGTGACCTTGTCAAGGTCGACATGGACAGCAGGCAGTGCGTCGATGGCACAGGCCGACATCGTCACCATGGCAACAGGCTGAGAGGCCAGGGCGTCACACTCCGCTAAACACAGACACACAGAAATACTGACTCTGTTCAAATCCTTCATGGTAGTGTCTTGCACATGCAGTGAGGCAAACCATCTATGGCTTGACCATGTTTTGAAACACTTTTGAATGTTCTTTTTTTTTTTTGTCATGTGGCACAGTTGACAGGAATGTTCATCCCCCCACCCCCTCTCTCTCCATCACACTGACACACATTATCTTGATATCTACTGTTCCTTTGCCCTCCCATCAAGTGTTTTATGCTCAAAGTAATGACAGGTTAGTGAGAAAAAAATCAAAAGGTGTCATCTATCTGAAAATCCAAAGTGTATCAATGCATAATCCTTGATCTGGCTGTAAAATCTCCTGTAATTCTTGATCTGGCTGTAAAATCACCTGTAATTCTTGATGATCAGACTGTGTACACATCAATCATTCTCATGTCTAAACACACAGTACTCATCAATGATTCTCATGTCCAAACACACAGAGCACACCAATGATTCTCATGTCTAAACACACAGTACTCATCAATGATTCTCATGTCTGAACACACAGTACTCATCAATGATTCTCATGTCTAAACACAGTACTCATCAATCATTCTCATGTCTAAACACACAGTACTCATCAATCATTCTCATGTCTAAACACACAGTACTCATCAATGATTCTCATGTCTAAACACACAGTACTCATCAATCATTCTCATGTCTAAACACACAGTACTCATCAATCATTCTCATGTCTAAACACACAGAGCACACCAATGATTCTCATGTCTAAACACACAGAGCACACCAATGATTCTCATGTCTAAACACACTGCACACACCAATGATTCTCATGTCTAAACACACTGTACACACCAATGATTCTCATGTCTAAACACACTGTACACACCAATCATTCTCATGTCTAAACACACTGTACTCATCAATCATTCTCATGTCAAAATACACAATCCAAAGAAGGTGCACAACAGCCAAGCAGCAAGATCACTGAAAGTTTAATTGGAGGTTCCTGTGTTGGTTCCTAATATCGGTGCCTGGCAGGTCGACAGAGGGGTCACTTTTACAGTCTTCCTAGTCAACATAGGTACAACCTACAAGTGCCTTAATCTCTCTCCCATGTGTGCACATGCAGAAGTGAGTTATGAAAATGAAGCATACACAGTACGCATCTCTCCAAAAACAGAATATGGCTGTCAAAACAGGTAAAAAATGTCATTCATATGAAAGGTCAATTGAAAATAAATGTGAACATCAGAGCTGCAGTCTATGAACATAGAACAAGATGATAATATACACACAACACACTGTTAGAACAAGTTGATAATATACACACAACACACTGTTAGAACAAGATGATAACATACACACAAAACACTGTTAGAACAAGATGATAACATACACACAACACACTGTTAGAACAAGATGATAATATACACACAACACACTGTTAGAACAAGTTGATAATATACACACAACACACTGTTAGAACAAGATGATAACATACACACAAAACACTGTTAGAACAAGATAATATACACACAACACACTGTTAGAACAAGATGATAATATACACACAACACACTGTCCAGTCAACACAATCACTGATGAATTCTGGCTTAAAACACACAACACATTCACCAGTCGACATAACCGACTCGATGAATTCTGGCTTCAAACACAAAACATACTCACCAGTCAACACAATCACTGATGAATTCTGGCTTCAAACACACAACACACTGACCTGTCGACACAATCATTGATGAACTCTGGCTTCAAACACACACACACTGACCAATCGACACAACAGACTTGATGAACTCTGGCTTCAAACACACACACACTCACCAGTCGACACGATCACTGATGAACTCTGGCTTCAAACACACACACACTCACCAGTCGACACGACAGACTTAATGAACTCTGGCTTCAAACACACAACACACTCACCAGTCGACACGATCATTGATGAACTCTGGCTTCAAACACACAACACACTCACCAGTCGACACGATCATTGATGAACTCTGGCTTCAAACACACACACACTCACCAGTCGACACGATCATTGATGAACTCTGGCTTCAAACACACAGCACACTCACCAGTCGACACGACAGACTTGATGAACTCTGGCTTCAAACACACAGCACACTCACCAGTCGACACAACGGACTTAATGAACTCTGGCTTCAAACACACAACACACTCACCAGTCGACACGACAGACTTAATGAACTCTGGCTTCAAACACACAACACACTCACCAGTCGACACGACAGACTTAATGAACTCTGGCTTCAAACACACACACACTCACCAGTCGACATGATCACTGATGAACTCTGGCTTCAAACACACACACACTCACCAGTCGACACGACGGACTTGATGAACACTGGCTTCACACACACACCACACTCACCATTCGACAAGACAGACTTAATGAACTCTGGCTTCAAACACACACACACTCACCAGTCGACACGACGGACTTAATGAACTCTGGCTTCAAACACACAGCACACTCACCAGTCGACACGATCACTGATGAACTCTGGCTTCAAACACACACACACTCACCAGTCGACACGATGGACTTAATGAACTCTGGCTTCAAACACACAGCACACTCACCACTCAACACGACAGACTTAATGAACTCTGGCTTCAAACACACACACACTCACCAGTCGACACGACGGACTTAATGAACTCTGGCTTCAAACACACAACACACTCACCAGTCGACACGACAGACTTAATGAACTCTGGCTTCAAACACACAACACACTCACCAGTCGACACGATCACTGATGAACTCTGGCTTCAAACACACACACACTCACCAGTCGACACGACGGACTTGATGAACACTGGCTTCACACACACACCACACTCACCATTCGACAAGACAGACTTAATGAACTCTGGCTTCAAACACACACACACTCACCAGTCGACACGACGGACTTAATGAACTCTGGCTTCAAACACACACACACTCACCAGTCGACACGATCACTGATGAACTCTGGCTTCAAACACACAGCACACTCACCAGTCGACACGATGGACTCAATGAACTCTGGCTTCAAACACACACACACTCACCAGTCGACACGATCACTGATGAACTCTGGCTTCAAACACACACACACTCACCAGTCGACACGATCACTGATGAACTCTGGCTTCAAACACACACACACTCACCAGTCGACACGACGGACTTAATGAACTCTGGCTTCAAACACACAACACACTCACCAGTCGACACGACGGACTTAATGAACTCTGGCTTCAAACACACAGCACACTCACCAGTCGACACAATCACTGATGAACTCTGGCTTCAAACACACACACACTCACCAGTCGACACGACGGACTTGATGAACACTGGCTTCACACACACACCACACTCACCATTCGACAAGACAGACTTAATGAACTCTGGCTTCAAACACACAGCACACTCACCAGTCGACACGACGGACTTAGTGAACTTTGGCTTCACACACACACCACACTCACCAGTCGACAAGACAGACTTAATGAACTCTGGCTTCAAACACACACACACTCACCAGTCGACACGATCATTGATGAACTCTGGCTTCAAACACACACACACTCACCAGTCGACACGACGGACTTAATGAACTCTGGCTTCAAACACACACACACTCACCAGTCGACACGATCACTGATGAACTCTGGCTTCAAACACACACACACTCACCAGTCGACACGACAGACTTGATGAACTCTGGCTTCAAACACACACACACTCACCAGTCGACACGACGGACTTAATGAACTCTGGCTTCAAACACACAACACACTCACCAGTCGACACGACAGACTTGATGAACTCTGGCTTCAAACACACACACACTCACCAGTCGACACGACGGACTTAATGAACTCTGGCTTCAAACACACAACACACTCACCAGTCGACACGACAGACTTAATGAACTCTGGCTTCAAACACACAACACACTCACCAGTCGACACGATCATTGATGAACTCTGGCTTCAAACACACACACACTCACCAGTCGACACGATCACTGATGAACTCTGGCTTCAAACACACACACACTCACCAGTCGACACGACGGACTTGATGAACACTGGCTTCACACACACACCACACTCACCATTCGACAAGACAGACTTAATGAACTCTGGCTTCAAACACACACACACTCACCAGTTGACACGACGGACTTAATGAACTCTGGCTTCAAACACACAGCACACTCACCAGTCGACACGATCACTGATGAACTCTGGCTTCAAACACACACACACTCACCAGTCGACACGACGGACTTGATGAACACTGGCTTCACACACACACCACACTCACCATTCGACAAGACAGACTTAATGAACTCTGGCTTCAAACACACAGCACACTCACCAGTCGACACGACGGACTTAGTGAACTCTGGCTTCACACACACACCACACTCACCAGTCGACACAATCACTGATGAACTCTGGCTTCAAACACACACACACTCACCAGTCGACACGACGGACTTGATGAACACTGGCTTCACACACACACCACACTCACCATTCGACAAGACAGACTTAATGAACTCTGGCTTCAAACACACAGCACACTCACCAGTCGACACGACGGACTTAGTGAACTTTGGCTTCACACACACACCACACTCACCAGTCGACAAGACAGACTTAATGAACTCTGGCTTCAAACACACACACACTCACCAGTCGACACGATCATTGATGAACTCTGGCTTCAAACACACACACACTCACCAGTCGACACGACGGACTTAATGAACTCTGGCTTCAAACACACACACACTCACCAGTCGACACGATCACTGATGAACTCTGGCTTCAAACACACACACACTCACCAGTCGACACGACAGACTTGATGAACTCTGGCTTCAAACACACACACACTCACCAGTCGACACGACGGACTTAATGAACTCTGGCTTCAAACACACAACACACTCACCAGTCGACACGACAGACTTGATGAACTCTGGCTTCAAACACACACACACTCACCAGTCGACACGACGGACTTAATGAACTCTGGCTTCAAACACACAACACACTCACCAGTCGACACGACAGACTTAATGAACTCTGGCTTCAAACACACAACACACTCACCAGTCGACACGATCATTGATGAACTCTGGCTTCAAACACACACACACTCACCAGTCGACACGATCACTGATGAACTCTGGCTTCAAACACACACACACTCACCAGTCGACACGACGGACTTGATGAACACTGGCTTCACACACACACCACACTCACCATTCGACAAGACAGACTTAATGAACTCTGGCTTCAAACACACACACACTCACCAGTTGACACGACGGACTTAATGAACTCTGGCTTCAAACACACAGCACACTCACCAGTCGACACGATCACTGATGAACTCTGGCTTCAAACACACACACACTCACCAGTCGACACGACGGACTTGATGAACACTGGCTTCACACACACACCACACTCACCATTCGACAAGACAGACTTAATGAACTCTGGCTTCAAACACACAGCACACTCACCAGTCGACACGACGGACTTAGTGAACTCTGGCTTCACACACACACCACACTCACCAGTCGACAAGACAGACTTAATGAACTCTGGCTTCAAACACACACACACTCACCAGTCGACACGATCATTGATGAACTCTGGCTTCAAACACACACACACTCACCAGTCGACACGATCATTGATGAACTCTGGCTTCAAACACACACACACTCACCAGTCGACACGATGGACTCAATGAACTCTGGCTTCAAACACACAACACACTCACCAGTCGACACGATCATTGATGAACTCTGGCTTCAAACACACACACACTCACCAGTCGACACGACGGACTCAATGAACTCTGGCTTCAAACACACAACACACTCACCAGTCGACACGACGGACTCAATGAACTCTGGCTTCAAACACACAACACACTCACCAGTCGACACGACGGACTCAATGAACTCTGGCTTCAAACACACAACACACTCACCAGTCGACACGACGGACTCAATGAACTCTGGCTTCAAACACACAGAGGGGAGAACATCCAGCATGGGAATGATGTCATCCAGGGTTGCCGATGGCGATCGTCCCAACAAATCCACTCGGATCCCCTCTGGATCACAGGTTCCTTCACTTGTCTCCCTTGTGCATGAATACACCAGCATTAAGTCCCCTTGCAAGCGCAGAATCTTGAAAGCAGCTGCAAGACAGTAAATGATTTTTTTTTTTATTGATGCACAAGGGGGAACACAAGAGACTCCTAGCTCTCACAGAAACTGAAGTTAAGTATGTTGACATCTATTTTATCTGTGTATGAATGTTTACAATACACAATCATTTGTATGATTCAATACTATACAACACACTACCATCCATATGATACAACACACTTTCATTTATACAATACTATATTATACCCTATTACTGATATGATTACTATACTATACAGTATCATTTACATGAAACAATACTATACCAAACACTATTCAAAAAATACAATACAACACACTATCATTTTTGTGATACAATACTGTACAACACACTATTATTTATATGATACAACACACTTTTATTTGTATGATACAACACACTTTTATTAATACAATACTTCATCATACACTATCATTTATATGACACAGTACTATATTACACACTATTATCTATATGATGCAACACTATATAACACACCTTCATTTATAATATACTACACTGTACAATACACTTTTAGGATGCAAGTGTTTCATGACTCACTCCACTGCAGCATGAAGGACTACAGTACTATACTACACACTGTTATGTATTGCTACATGACTCACTCCACTGCAACATGAAGTACTACAGTATTATACTACACACCGTGATGTATTGCTACATGATTCACTCCACTGCAGCATGAAGTACTACAGTACTATACTACACACTGTGATGTATTGCTACATGACTCACTCCACTGCAGCATGAAGGACTACAGTACTATACTACACACCGTGATGTATTGCTACATGACTCACTCCACTGCAACATGAAGGACTACAGTACTATACTACACACCGTGATGTATTGCTACATGACTCACTCCACTGCAACATGAAGGACTACAGTACTATACTACACACTGTGATGTATTGCTACATGATTCACTCCACTGCAGCATGAAGTACTACAGTACTATACTACACACTGTGATGTATTGCTACATGACTCACTCCACTGCAACATGAAGGACTACAGTACTATACTACACACTGTGATGTATTGCTACATGACTCACTCCACTGCAGCATGAAGTACTACAGTACTATACTACACACCACGATGTATTGCTACATGACTCACTCCACTGCAACATGAAGGACTACAGTACTATACTACACACTGTGATGTATTGCTACATGACTCACTCCACTGCAGCATGAAGTACTACAGTACTATACTACACACCGTGATGTATTGCTACATGACTCACTCCACTGCAGCATGAAGGACTACAGTACTATACTACACACTGTGATGTATTGCTACATGACTCACTCCACTGCAGCATGAAGTACTACAGTACTATACTACACACCGTGATGTATTGCTACATGACTCACTCCACTGCAACATGAAGTACTACAGTACTATACTACACACTGTGATGTATTGCTACATGATTCACTCCACTGCAGCATGAAGTACTACAGTACTATACTACACACCGTGATGTATTGCTACATGACTCACTCCACTGCAGCATGAAGTACTACAGTACTATACTACACACTGTGATGTATTGCTACATGACTCACTCCACTGCAGCATGAAGTACTACAGTACTATACTACACACCGTGATGTATTGCTACATGACTCACTCCACTGCAGCATGAAGGACTACAGTACTATACTACACACCGTGATGTATTGCTACATGACTCACTCCACTGCAGCATGAAGGACTACAGTACTATACTACACACCGTGATGTGTTGCTACATGACTCACTCCACTGCAACATGAAGTACTACAGTACTATACTACACACTGTGATGTATTGCTACATGACTCACTCCACTGCAGCATGAAGTACTACAGTACTATACTAAACACCGTGATGTATTGCTACATGACTCACTCCACTGCAGCATGAAGGACGAAGCCTTGGTACTGATGTAATCCCCGGTGCCCATGTCAGTGCAGGCTGCCTTCAGGTACACCGCTTTCTGCCCCAGACAGCTGCCGTTCCTGCAATGCCCCCCCACCCCCTGTCAGCATCACAGGCCTCACTGATGTCTGTATCACACCCCTGATGTCTATACCACACACACCACTGATGTCTGTACCACACCCCTGATGTCTGTACCACACACACCACTGATGTCTGTACCACACCCCTGATGTCTGTACCACACCCCTGATGTCTGTATCACACACCCCTGATGTCTATACCACACACACCACTGATGTCTGTACCACACCCCTGATGTCTGTACCACACCCCTGATGTCTGTATCACACCCCTGATGTCTGTACCACACCCCTGATGTCTGTATCACACACCACTGATGTCTGTACCACACCACTGATGTCTATACCACACACACCCCTGATGTCTGTACCACACCCCTGATGTCTGTACCACACCCCTGATGTCTGTACCACACGCACCACTGATGTCTGTACCACACCCCTGATGTCTGTACCACACCACTGATGTCTATACCACACACACCACTGATGTCTGTACCACACCCCTGATGTCTGTATCACACCCCTGATGTCTATACCACACACACCACTGATGTCTGTACCACACCACTGATGTCTATACCACACACACCACTGATGTCTGTACCACACCACTGATGTCTATACCACACGCACCACTGATGTCTGTACCACACCCCTGATGTCTGTACCACACCACTGATGTCTATACCACACACACCCCTGATGTCTGTACCACACCCCTGATGTCTGTACCACACACCCCTGATGTCTGTACCACACCACTGATGTCTGTACCACACCCCTGATGTCTATACCACACACACCACTGATGTCTGTACCACACCCCTGATGCCTATACCACACACACCCCTGATGTCTGTACCACACCCCTGATGTCTGTACCACACACCCCTGATGTCTGTACCACACCCCTGATGTCTGTACCACACCCCTGATGTCTATACCACACACACCACTGATGTCTGTATCACACCCCTGATGTCTATACCACACACACCACTGATGTCTGTACCACACCCCTGATGTCTGTACCACACCACTGATGTCTATACCACACACACCCCTGATGTCTGTACCACACCCCTGATGTCTGTACCACACACACCCCTGTTGTCTGTATCACACACACCCCTGATGTCTATACCACACCACTGATGTCTATACCACACACACCACTGATGTCTGTATCACACACAACCCTGATGTCTGTACCACACCCCTGGTGTCTGTATCACACACCTGATGTCTGTACCACACACTGACCTGGAGAGACAGTGACAGCACTGACCTGGAGTGACAGACAGACAGACAGTGACAGGCAGACAGACAGTGACAGACAGACAGTGGCAGCACTGGAGAGAAAGACAGACAGACAGACAGACAGACAGACAGTGACAGACAGACAGACAGTGACAGACAGACAGTGGCAGCACTGGAGAGAAAGACAGACAGACAGACAGACAGACAGTGACAGACAGTGACAGACAGACAGTGGCAGCACTGGAGAGAAAGACAGACAGACAGTGACAGACAGACAGACAGACAGACAGTGGCAGTACTGGAGAGAAAGACAGACAGACAGTGACAGACAGACAGTGACAGACAGACAGTGGCAGTACTGGAGAGAAAGACAGACAGACAGTGACAGACAGACAGACAGTGGCAGTACTGGAGAGAAAGACAGACAGACAGTGGCAGTACTGGAAAGACAGACAGAC
This sequence comes from Babylonia areolata, assembly GCF_041734735.1. Lineage (NCBI taxonomy): Eukaryota > Metazoa > Mollusca > Gastropoda > Neogastropoda > Buccinidae > Babylonia > Babylonia areolata. The sequence continues at coordinate 681,461 of NC_134889.1, read as the reverse complement.
AGTGACAGACAGACAGTGACAGACAGACAGTGGCAGTACTGGAGAGAAAGACAGACAGACAGTGAAAGACAGACAGACAGTGGCAGACAGACAGTGACAGACAGACAGTGGCAGTACTGGAGAGAAAGACAGACAGACAGTGACAGACAGACAGACAGTGGCAGCACTGGAGAGAAAGACAGACAGACAGTGACAGACAGACAGACAGTGACAGACATACAGTGACAGACAGACACTGACAGTGACAGACAGACAGTGACAGCACTAGAGTGACAGACAGACAGTGACAGACACAGACAGACAGACAGTGACAGACAGTGACAGACAGACAGACAGTGACAGCACCAGAGTGACAGACAGACAGTGACAGACACAGACAGACAGACAGTGACAGACAGACAGACAGTGACAGACACAGACAGACAGACAGTGACAGACAGACAGTGACAGACACAGACAGACAGACAGTGACAGACAGACAGTGACAGACAGACAGACAGTGACAGACAGACAGACAGTGACAGACAGACAGACAGTGACAGCACCAGAGTGACAGACAGACAGTGACAGACAGACAGACAGTGACAGCACCAGAGTGACAGACAGACAGTGACAGACACAGACAGACAGACAGTGACAGACAGACAGACAGTGACAGACAGACAGTGACAGACACAGACAGACAGACAGTGACAGACAGTGACAGACAGTGACAGCACCAGAGTGACAGACAGACAGTGGCAGGACTGACCTGATGTCCCAGTGTTTCCACAGCAGGGTGTGAGGCTGACTGCGATGGACAGACACCAGGAACCCTGCAGGGTCTTGCTGCCTGCTGTAGTCCTTGCTGCCCAGTCCGTACCACCGGCCCAGCAACTGTACACACACACACAATAAATATACACACATCATACACACAAACAATGAACATACACACATCATACACACACACAATAAACATACATACATCATACACACACACACAATAAACATACACACATCACACACACACACAATAAACATACATACATCATACACACACACACAATAAACAAACATACACACATCATACACACACAAACATACACACATCATACACACACACAATAAACATACACACATCATACACAGACACAATAAATAAACATACACACATCATACACACACACAAGAAACATACACACATCATACATACACACAATACATAAACATACACACATCATACATACACATCACACACACACGATAAATAAACACACACATCATACCACACACAATACATAAATATACACACAATACATAAACACACACACACACACACACATACATCATGCACACATACAATACATAAACATACACACATCATACACACACAATACAAAAACATACACATATCATACACACACACAATACATACACACACACACACACACACACCATACAGACACACCATACACATAAACGCACACACACACACATTTGTCTAAAATGGTACAACATGAAGAGATGTTAAACTGAAGAACACACATAAATAGGTGTAAGTCACACACACACACACACACACACACGCCCAGGGCAGTGGTCAGTACATGCTGACTGTGTGCCATCAACACACTGACCTGACTATCATCCACGTTCTGCATGACAGGAATGTCACTCAGCTTACAGGTGGACGTGTCCGGCAGTCCTGGGAAACACCAAACACAATGGGTTGACAGTGAAAGTTTGTGTGTGTGGAGGGAGGGCTGTGTGGGGGGTGTTTTTTGCATGTGTGTGTGTGTGTGTGTGTGTGTGTGTGTTCAGTGGAACATCCGACACCCTCCCCTACCCCCCAAAACCTGAAAACATGTCAATAACAGTCTAAGATTAAAAAGACAGTAAAGAAATGTCAACACCACACCAAATCCACACAATATCAGACAGTAAAGAAATGTCAACACACCAAATCCACACAATATCAGACAGTAAAGAAATGTCAACAACACACCAAATCCACACAATAACAGACAGTAAAGAAATGTCAACAAACAACACACCAAATCCACACAATATCAGACAGTAAAGAAATGTCAACAACACACCCAATCCACACAATAACAGACAGTAAAGAAATGTCAACAAACAACACACCAAATCCACACAATATCAGACAGTAAAGAAATGTCAACAAACAACACACCAAATCCACACAATAACAGACAGTAAAGAAATGTCAACAAACAACACACCAAATCCACACAATATCAGACAGTAAAGAAATGTCAACAACACACCAAATCCACACAATATCAGACAGTAAAGAAATGTCAACAAACACACCCAATCCACACAATATCAGACAGTAAAGAAATGTCAACAACACACCCAATCCACACAATATCAGACAGTAAAGAAATGTCAACAACACACCCAATCCACACAATATCAGACAGTAAAGAAATGTCAACAAACAACACACCAAATCCACACAATATCAGACAGTAAAGAATGTCAACAACACACACCAATCCACACAATATCAGACAGTAAAGAAATGTCAACAAACAACACACCAAATCCACACAATAACAGACAGTAAAGAAATGTCAACAAACAACACACCAAATCCACACAATATCAGACAGTAAAGAAATGTCAACAACACACCAAATCCACACAATATCACACAGTAAAGAAATGTCAACAAACAACACACCAAATCCACACAATATCAGACAGTAAAGAAATGTCAACAACACACCCAATCCACACAATATCAGACAGTAAAGAAATGTCAACAACACACCCAATCCACACAATATCAGACAGTAAAGAAATGTCAACAAACAACACACCAAATCCACACAATATCAGACAGTAAAGAAATGTCAACAAACAACACACCAAATCCACACAATATCAGACAGTAAAGAAATGTCAACAAACAACACACCCAATCCACACAATATCAGACAGTAAAGAAATGTCAACAACACACCAAATCCACACAATATCAGACAGTAAAGAAATGTCAACAACACACCCAATCCACACAATATCAGACAGTAAAGAAATGTCAACAACACACACCAAATCCACACAATATCAGACAGTAAAGAAATGTCAACAACACACCAAATCCACACAATATCAGACAGTAAAGAAATGTCAACAAACAACACACCCAATCCACACAATATCAGACAGTAAAGAAATGTCAACAACACACCCAATCCACACAATATCAGACAGTAAAGAAATGTCAACAAACAACACACCAAATCCACACAATATCAGACAGTAAAGAAATGTCAACAAGACACCAAATCCACACAATATCAGACAGTAAAGAAATGTCAACAAGACACCAAATCCACACAATATCAGACAGTAAAGAAATGTCAACAAACAACACACCAAATCCACACAATATCAGACAGTAAAGAAATGTCAACAACAACACACCAAATCCACACAATATCAGACAGTAAAGAAATGTCAACAACACACCAAATCCACACAATATCAGACAGTAAAGAAATGTCAACAACAACACACCAAATCCACACAATATCAGACAGTAAAGAAATGTCAACAAACACACACCAAATCCACACAATATCAGACAGTAAAGAAATGTCAACAACACACCCAATCCACACAATATCAGACAGTAAAGAAATGTCAACAACACACCCAATCCACACAATATCAGACAGTAAAGAAATGTCAACAACACACCCAATCCACACAATATCAGACAGTAAAGAAATGTCAACAACACACCCAATCCACACAATATCAGACAGTAAAGAAATGTCAACAACACACCAATCCACACAATATCAGACAGTAAAGAAATGTCAACAAGACACCAAATCCACACAATATCAGACAGTAAAGAAATGTCAACAAGACACCAAATCCACACAATATCAGACAGTAAAGAAATGTCAACAAACAACACACCAAATCCACACAATATCAGATAGTAAAGAAATGTCAACAAACAACACACCAAATCCACACAATAACAGACAGTAAAGAAATGTCAACAACACACCCAATCCACACAATATCAGACAGTAAAGAAATGTCAACAACACACCCAATCCACACAATATCAGACAGTAAAGAAATGTCAACAACACACCCAATCCACACAATATCAGACAGTAAAGAAATGTCAACAACACACCCAATCCACACAATATCACACAGTAAAGAAATGTCAACAACACACCCAATCCACACAATATCAGACAGTAAAGAAATGTCAACAAACAACACACCAAATCCACACAATATCAGGTAGTAAAGAAATGTCAACAACACACCAAATCCACACAATATCAGGTAGTAAAGAAATGTCAACAACACACCAAATCCACACAATATCAGATAGTAAAGAAATGTCAACAACACACCAAATCCACACAATATCAGACAGTAAAGAAATGTCAACAAGACACCAAATCCACACAATATCAGACAGTAAAGAAATGTCAACAAACAACACACCAAATCCACACAATATCACACAGTAAAGAAATGTCAACAACACACCAAATCCACACAATATCAGATAGTAAAGAAATGTCAACAACACACCAAATCCACACAATATCAGGTAGTAAAGAAATGTCAACAAACAACACACCAAATCCACACAATAACAGACAGTAAAGAAATGTCAACACCACAGTTCACTGCCCTTACCTGTGTCCACATCATCCTTGCCAGTCATCAGTTTTGGCAAACAATCCGCTGTTAGAAAAGAAATAAAAGATTGTTAGCACCATACAACATTTATAGCCAGCTAATCACAGAACCTGCCTCAAGTATTTCAAAAGCAGAGAAGATGAAAAATCATCAATATCAATCTTAAACTACCTGCAGACAAAGAAAAAGAAAGAAAAAAAAACAGAAAAGAAACGAGGCACAAGTACAGTAACCTTCAAGCACACAAACCCAGGACATGTGACGCTGACCATGCCTTTCAGTCCATGTTCTGACAGGATAAAACCCAGGACATGTGACGCTGACCATGCTTTTCAGTCCATGTTCTGACAGGATAAAACCCAGGACATGTGACGCTGACCATGCCTTTCAGTCCATGTTCTGACAGGATAAAACCCAGGACATGTGACGCTGACCATGCCTTTCAGTCCATGTTCTGACAGGATAAAAACCCAGGACATGTGACGCTGACCATGCCTTTCAGTCCATGTTCTGACAGGATAAAAACCCAGGACATGTGACGCTGACCATGCCTTTCAGTCCATGTTCTGACAGGATAAAACCCAGAACATGTGACGCTGACCATGCTTTTCAGTCCATGTTCTGACATAGATAAAAACCCAGGACATGTGATGCTGACCATGTCTTTCAGTCCATGTTCTGACAGGATAAAAACCCAGGGCATGCGATGCTGACCATGTCTTTCAGTATGGCTGGCACTGTACTGTGGGCCTGACCTCTCCCTGGCACAAAGAAATCTGTTGTGACAAAAATAGTAATACTATACAATTCAATGCATTAGACTAGACCAGAATACGGTACAATACAGTACAATGTAATACAATGCAGTACAGTACAGTAAAGACCTCTAGGACTCCCCATGGAAAGGGGGCACAATACTGTTCACACAGAAAGAAACCCCCAAAGTAGCAGACCGGTTTCCTTGGTGACAACAAGGTCCTCCCGCCTCAGACACACGGTGCGCATCAACTCGTCCAGCCGTCCGTCCAGCATGGGCGTCAGTTGTCTGCTTCTGCCCAGCACCGTCACCTCTGTGTTGTCACGGGGACAGGTGCCGTCCTTGTTCTGCCCGTAGCACGCCAGGTGCACCAGCATGGAGCCGTCATAGTACAGGATGTTGAAGGTGACTGGCCACAAACCACACTGCTGTCAGGGTTCTTTCAGCGGGCAACACACTGCTTAAAGACCCAGGATAATACTGCTACACACTGCTTAATGACCCATGATAATACTGCTACACACTGCTTAAAGACCCATGATAATACTGCTACACACTGCTTCATGACCCATGATAATACTGCTACACACTGCTTAATGACCCATGATAATACTGCTACACACTGCTTAAAGACCCATGATAATACTGCTACACACTGCTTCATGACCCATGATAATACTGCTACACACTGCTTAATGACCCATGATAATACTGCTACACACTGCTTAAAGACCCATGATAATACTGCTACACACTGCTTCATGACCCATGATAATACTGCTACACACTGCTTAATGACCCATGATAATACTGCTACACACTGCTTAAAGACCCAGGATAATACTGCTACACACTGCTTAAAGACCCAGGATAATACTGCTACACACTGCTTAATGACCCATGATAATACTGCTACACACTGCTTCATGACCCATGATAATACTGCTACACACTGCTTGATGACCCATGATAATACTGCTACACACTGCTTCATGACCCATGATAATACTGCTACACACTGCTTGAAGACCCATGATAATACTGCTACACACTGCTTCATGACCCATGATAATACTGCTACACACTGCTTAAAGAACCATGATGATACTGCAATACACTGCTTGAAGACCCATGATAATACTGCTACACACTGCTTAAAGAACCATGATGATACTGCAATACACTGCTTGAAGACCAATAATACTGCTACACACAATACTGCTACACACCGCTTCATGACCCATGATAATACTGCTACACACTGCTTTGTGACCCATGATAATACTGCAACACACTGCTTCATGACCCATGATAATACTGCTACACACTGCTTCATGACCCATGATAATACTGCTACACACTGCTTTGTGACCCATGATAATACTGCAACACACTGCTTCATGACCCATGATAATACTGCTACACACTGCTTTGTGACCCATGATAATACTGCTACACACTGCTTCATGACCCATGATAATACTGCTACACACTGCTTCATGACCCATGATAATACTACTACACACTGCTTCATGACCCATGATAATACTGCTACACACTGCTTCATGACCCATGATAATACTGCAACACACAGCTTGAAGACCCATGATAATACTGCTACACACTGCTTAAAGACCCATGATAATACTACTACACACTGCTTAAAGACCCATGATAATACTGCAACACACTGCTTGAAGACCCATGATAATACTGCTACACACTGCTTCAAGACCCATGATAATACTGCAACACACTGCTTCATGACCCATGATAATACTGCTACACACTGCTTAAAGACCCATGATAATACTGCTACAAACTGCTTCATGACCCATGATAATACTGCTACACATTGCTCAAAGAACCATGATAATAATAATACTGTCGGTCTACCTCTAAATTTGTCCATGTACCTTGAGTTAAATGAGTATTCATGATACACATTGGGTTTTTTTTTATGTATAATTGGCTTGATGAATGTTCTGTTATATTTGATGGTGAATACACACACACACACACACACACAAACCAGGTCTCTCACCCCAACACACTGCCCCTCCCTCCAACGCGCGCGCACACACACACACACACACACACTGCCCCTCCCTCCGACACACACACACTGGTGCTCCCTCCAACACACACACACTGCCCCTCCCTCCAACACACACACACACACACTGCCCCTCCCTCCGACACACACACACTGGCGCTCCCTCCAACACACACACACTGCCCCTCATTCCACACACACTGGCCCTCCCTCCAACACACACACACACACTGCCCCTCCCTCCGACACACACACACACACTGCCCCTCCCTTCAACACACACACACACACACTGCCCCTCCCTCCGACACACACACACACACTGCCCCTCCCTTCAACACACACACACACACAGCCCCTCCCTTCAACACACAGACACACACACTGCCCCTCCCTTCAACACACACACACACACTGCCCCTCCCTTCAACACACACACACACACTGCCCCTCCCTTCAACACACACACACACACTGCCCCTCCCTTCAACACACAGACACACACACTGCCCCTCCCTCCAACACACACACACACACTGCCCCTCCCTTCAACACACAGACACACACACTGCCCCTCCCTTCAACACACACACACACACTGCCCCTCCCTTCAACACACACACACACACTGCCCCTCCCTTCAACACACAGACACACACACTGCCCCTCCCTCCAACACACACACACTGCCCCTCATTCCACACACACTGGCCCTCCCTCCAACACACACACACACTGCCCCTCCCTCCAACCCTCCCTCCAACACACACATACTGCCCCTCCCTCCGACCCTCCCTCCGACACACACACACTGCCCCTCCCTCCGACACACACACACACACTGCCCCTCCCTCCGACCCTCCCTCCGACACACACACACTGCCCCTCCCTCCGACACACACACACACACTGCCCCTCCCTCCGACACACACACACTGCCCCTCCCTCCAACCCTCCCTCCGACACACACACACTGACCCTCCCTCCGACACACACCCACTGCCCCTCCAACACACACACACACTGCCCCTCCCTCCAACACACACACACACACACTGCCCCTCCCTCCAACACACACACACACACAACCCTTCCCCCAACACACACACACACTGCCCCTTCCCCCAACACACACACACACACTGCCCCTTCCCCCAACACACACACACACACTGCCCCTCCCTCCAACACACACACACACAACCCTTCCCCCAACACACACACACACTGCCCCTTCCCCCAACACACACACACACACAACCCTTCCCCCAACACACACACACACTGCCCCTCCCTCCAACACACACACACACACAACCCTTCCCCCAACACACACACACACACTGCCCCTCCCTCCAACACACACACACACACAACCCTTCCCCCAACACACACACACACACTGCCCCTTCCCCCAACACACACACACACTGCCCCTCCCTCCAAC
>NC_134889.1:250000-352500 GCF_041734735.1 Babylonia areolata | reverse complement strand
GACACGACCAACAGTCTTCTTAGCCTCCCTTCCCTGCCTCTTTCTTGTCTTCAGTTTTTCCAGTTTTAGAGTTATGCATGTGTGTGATTAACAGGTGCGAAAGCATATGATTTGTTTCTGCACAAGATTCAGCACTATGTAAATATCATCATCATTATTATAATTATTCTATTATCACCACCAGAACACACTACAGATCGAGGCTCTTCATTTTTGCCTAGGACCATCAGAGACTGGAACTGCCTGCCCCAAGAAGCTGTGGAGGCCAAAACATTTGACACTTTTGTGTCAAGGGTCTCCAAGCTGGAAACACCACTTCCAGTACCCCCTCCCCCCCCCCCCCCCCCCCCCCCCCCCCCCCCCCCCCCCAGTCCCCTGTCCTGCTACCTTCTGTCCCTCCCCCCCTCCATTTCCCCTGAACAACAGTGGAATAATACCTCTTCTTCACATCATCAATGAACCCCTGAACAACAGTGGAATAATACCTCTTCTTCACATCATCAATGAACCCCTGAACAACAGTGGAATAATACCTCTTCTTCACATCATCAATGAACCCCTGAACAACACTGGAATAATACCTCTTCTTCACATCATCAATAAACATCAACCACAAAATTACCTGTGAACACCCCCGCCCCTCCCTCTCCCCGCACCCCCCGGACCCCTCCCCCGCTCCCCATTTTAGGTATCATAATAATCAGCTTGTATGGCTGTGGGCCCTCAACAAGGAAGAAGAAAAGAAGAACTTACACAATACGTGAAGATGGGTAGTAAACCCGGAGAATGAGATCGAGACTGGGGACGGACACAAATGAACACGGACAGCAAATGAAATAACATAAAATTTTACGTAAAAAAAAAAACAAAAACATAAGATAAAATAAAAAGTTGGACAGTGCAGAGACTGACCTGACAGTGCAAAGTAGAATCCCTGAACAGCAAAGAAAACTGTTTCACAATGACTATCACTCAGACTAACCTGACAGTGGAAATTAAAGTAGAGTCCCAGAAAGGCAAAGAAAACTGTTTCACAATGACTATCACTCAGACTAACCTGACAGTGGAAATTAAAGCAGAGTCCCAGAAAGGCAAAGAAAACTGTTTCACGACGACTTTCACTGAAGGTAGACACGGCACATCCCCGGATCATGTGTGTCAAGGGAAGCACTCACCCAAAAACGACAACCTGTGTATCATGGGGCCTCTCTCATCAGCAGGAAAACCACGTCTCCAGACACATACCGTCTTCTGATAAAGCAACGAATCGGTCGGCCAAGTTCCGGGCTGCAAACAACCAAGTTATTTTTCTTCCTCAACGAATGTTTTCACTTGACATGAAGAACTGTTACACGAAGAAAAACGTTCTCCTTTTGTTATCTGTTCATAAATACGATCAGCACAACTTTGGCTTCCAGTTGATGTGAAAAGCTAATACCGGTACGTCTCTGCTTATTAATCGACTCTCTATTGCGGACTGTTGCCCTGTAAAGGGATTACCACAGTATAGACAAGACAAATGCGCAAATTTAAAACTCGCTTCGTTGCGGATATGGACGCCATTTTTGGATACATATATAAATATGTTTGGAAAAATCCAATCCGTAAGTTCTAGTTATTTATAGAAGAAACTGCAATCATGAACTTTCCGATTTATTTGTGATCGCACTGCGACACATTACGCGTTAACTCGGTATTTTCACGAAAATGCAATACAACAGTATGATGCGATACAATATGGATAAATCAATGAAGTCTTTGACGCCAAAGTGTGCGCCCGTTGTCTTCTTATCAACAAGCGGCTAAACAACGAAGGTGTCCAAGAAAACATCAACAGGTGGATAAAAGCATTCCATCCTGACAGACAACAGGTGGTGGTCGTCAGCGGCACTGCTTCAGGGCAAGTCAGTGTGCGGTCAGGGGTCCCCCAAGGTGCCATACTCAGGTCAGTGCTCTTCTTTGCGGACATAAACGATCTTCCAGAGCAAATTCTCCACAGACCACAGCCACGAACAACTTGACCTTAAGGGCGAAAGGCTAACAGGTCACTAAACTCACGGCCTACGTGCGGGGGTCAGGTCAGCAACTCTCCTCACTCATCCGCCTTTTTGCTGATGATGACACAGCTGTCTATCACCTGGCCGCCACTGACACAGACAAACGTCTTCTACAAGAGGACCTCCAAAAACTACTGAGAGGACCGTGGGAGAAAAGCCAGTTGGGATTCGGCATTCCATCCTGGCAAATGCACCACTCTTCCCATCACCAGAAAATGAACCACTACCAAGACCAGCAACTAACTCCAGTCCATGGCCAAATTCATAGAAACAGTCTCTTCGGCAAAGTACCTGGGTGATATTCTTTCTCGTGACCTGGGCTGGGATCTGCATGACATCAGTAACATCAGTGCACCAAAACCAACGAGACTATCGGCTTTCTGCGTCGCAATCTCAAAATCTGAAAGAAACCGCCAACAAAACCTTCGTCAGACCCATCTCAGAATATGCGTGCACAGTATGGGATCAGCACACCCGGCTAACCTACATCAAGAAGATCATAGTTGAAGCCATCCAGAGGTGGCCGTGCAGCACGGCCAGTTTGTCATCAATCGGTACCACAGCACCGGGTGCCACACTGATGATAAACAAACTCCAATGGCCGTCATCAATCGGTACCACAGCACCGGGTGTCACCCTGATGATGGACAAACTCCAATGGCCGTCCACAGCCGTGCAGCACGGCCAGTTTGTCATCAATCGGTACCACAACACCGAGTGTCACCCTGATGATGGACAAGTTCCAACGGCCGTCCCTGCAACACAGAAGGTGGCAAGGTTAACCATTACATGCTCCGCAAGATCATCGATGGAGAAGCCGTTGTCGACAGGACCAAGATCTCCCCCCTGCCCCACTCCGCCAACGATGGAAGCATTCCCAACAACTCCAACAGATCAAGTGCAGGACCCAGTATGGGCAATATTCCTTCCTCCAAAACACTATCCGTGACTGGAACGTGCTGTCAGAAACAGATGTGGCGGCAGACAACCTCGATACCTTCAAGTCAAGGGTGCCCTCCAGTCAATAGTTAGTTTAGGAAATTATCATTATCATTATTATTTTGGATGGTAGTGGTGTGTGAAAGTGTGGACGCCTGAGAGTGTGGAAGAACTGAAAGGCTGTTTTGAATGAACTGAATGGAATACTCTGCTTGATTCATGTGATACTGTCAATTTAATGAAGCAGTTGATGTTGTATCAGCTTATGTCTCTTTTTATGAAGACATGATTGTTCCCAAGAAAACCATCAAATTTTTCCCGAACAACAAGCCCTGGGTATCAAATGCCCTTAAACCTACCCTGAACGAAAAGAAAATCGCTTTTCAGAGCGGCGATAGAACTCTGAAGAAATCTGTACAAAGCAAGCCCCCAAAAAGAAATAAAGGAATTTAAACACGCCTATAAAGAGAAGGTAGAAAAGCAGTCTGAAAGAGGCATTATGGCTGATGCATGGAAAGGTCTAGAATTACTTTCTGGACAGTATAAGACGCAGATGGCTGCATTACCAATGCCATGTGATGAACAAAAACATTTTTCAGAGAAAGTTGATGAGTTCTATTGTCGCTTTGAACGCGAAGACTTGAAAAGTGACTTAGCAAACGTAATCGCTGACCTTCAGAAAAAATGCTTTCAATGATGAAAATAATGTTATTGTTGACTCCTGTGCTGTTGAATCTGTGTTTAAAAAACTGCATGCAATAAAAGCAATTGGTCCTGATGAGATCAGTGGTCGTCTTTTGAAGATGTGTACCTCACAGTTATGTGGTGTTTTTAGCAGCCTATACACCTGGTCTGTAAAAGATTGTTGTGTTCCTGACCTGTGGAAGAAATCAATCATTCGCCTTGTCCTAAAAAAACCCCAAAAGAACTGTCTCCTTGATCAACTATTGCCCCATTTCCCTTACCCCTATTGTGATTAAGTGCTTTGAACGTATAATTCTCAAATACATCCTGCCATACACTGTTCCACACAATGATCAACATCAGTTTGCATACAGATCCAATCGAAGTACTGCCATTGCTACACTCACTCTCCTTCATCACGCATACACCCACCTTGAGAAACCAAATTTGTTTGTTCGCAATCTGTTCATAGATTTTTCTTCTGCGTTCAATACCATACAACCACATCTGATGGCATTGAAGCTTCTTTCCCTTAATGTTTGTCCAAAGCTCGTTCTATGGATCATTAATTTCCTCGTTAACAGAACCCAGTCTGTCCGTTTTCTTCAAGCTCTTTCCTCCTTCACATCAACTTCAACTGGCGCTCCCCAAGGGGAACAGTTCTGTCACCTGTCTTGTTCACATTATACACCAATGACTGCACTGGTACAGACACAACACCCATGATAAAATATTCTGATGACATTGCACTTGAAGATCTTTCTAACTCTGACACTGTCTGTTTTGAACAAGTTGAGGACGGGCGCAATAGCCCAGTGGTTAAAGCGTTGGACTTTTAATCTGAGGGTCCGGGGATCGAATCTCGGTGACAGCGCATGTTGAGTAAAGGGTGGAGATTTTTTCGATCTCCCAGGCCAACATATGTGCAGACCTGCTGGTGCCTGAACTCCCTTCGTGTGAATACGCAAGCAGAAGATAAATACCACGTTACAGATCCTGTTATCCATGTCAGCGTTCGGTGGGTTATGGAAACAAGAACATATCCAGCATGCACACCCCCGAAAGCGGAGTATGGCTGCCTACATGGCGGGGTAAAATCGGTCATACACGTAAAAGCCCACTCATGTACATACGAGTGAACGTGGGAGCTCAGTCCTCGGCTCTTGTCTCTTCCTTCTCTACATCAATGACCTCCCAAATACCATCAAATCTAAGGCCAGATTATTTGCAGACGACACCACGTGCAACAAAATAATCAAGAAGAAAGTTGACCAGCAAACATTCCAAGAAGACCTGGTTTACCTTTCAGTGGGCCATGCAATTCCACCCGCAAAAGTGCTCCACATTGAGTGTCAGAGGAAAAAGATCGCACCAAACTACAAACTCAATGGCCATCCGCTTGAAAATGTCAACACCACAAAATATCTTGGTGTGAACATCCAAGACGACCTACGCTGGGTATCCCATATCAATTCTACAACCAACAAAGCCACCAAGACCTTAGGCTTTCTCCGGCGCAACATGAAGATAGGAAATAAGAAGACAAAGGAAAATGCGTACAAAGCGCTTGTTCGACTTATCCTTGAGTATGCTGCATCTGTCCCTATACAGCCAGTGACACCCAGGCCATCGAAAAGGTCCAGCGCCGATCAGCACTGATGATGGGTCACAAACCAGCATCGACAGACGTCTTGTCAGCTCCATCCTTAGCTCCCTCAACTGTACCCTGTACAAGTCAGACGAAAAAAATATCGCCTGGAGATGTTTTACGAGTTCCACCATGGTCTCATCTCCATCAGTTCAGTCTACCTACCAACACCATCAGACAGCAGGCTGAACTCCAGGAAAAACAACACCTGCAACTACGACATCCTTGCCTGCAGAATGCAGTACAGACAGATGTCTTTCTTCCCCTGTACCATCCCGGAATGGAATACACTGCCCCAGGAGGTTGTCACAGCCGAGTCGCTGGACTGCTTTAAGTCTAGACTCGCCTCCTGCCTGTGACACAACAGAGTAGACTCCCCCCCCACCCTCACCCCATCCCCCCACTACCCTCCAACACCTCTGTTTAGGTCTCCTCCCCACCCCCCACCAGCCAGCAAGTCCATCCACCCCCACTTTCCCCCAAGCTGGAAATGCGAACACACCAGTGGACTGCGCCCCATCTCCCCTATCAGCTAACAGAACATCCCTCGGTAGAGAAGAGGGGGGTTGTGTGTGTACGTGTGTGCGTGCGTGCGTGTGTGTGTGTGTTTGTGAGTGTGTGTATATGCGTGCGTGCGCATGCAAGGTTATGTGAATTATATGATTGTGCATGGATTTTAAATGCCGTTGAATAACAACTGGTTTAGTGTGATATTTTCATATGTTCTCCAACGGTGCTTATCGCACTGGTTGATTTGTGATTATTGTATAAAATTGATTAGCATTAACTTTCTATCGATGCATTTTATGTTCCTTGTGTATTCATGATGAATGACTGTGAAAATAATTATGTAATCATTACATGTGCATGATTGTGATCATTGTACGAAATATCCTTATCATTTCAGCATTTTATGTCTTTTATGTGTTTACACTGAGTGACTGAGTTTTTCGTGTATTGTTTTCGTAAAAAACACCACACATGAATTTCTCTTATTGAGATTATAAAGTATTTTGTATTCTGTTGCTCTATGCAGCCTAGGACCAGCTGGCTTGGAAAGGCGAAAAGAAGGTGCAGTAGCCTGCCGGTAAAACCCACTTAAAGTAGTTATCCATAATAGGTTTTTATTTTCAATGTTTGACCAACTGGATGACTGTGGCCGTCAAATGGATGAATACCATTTTTGGTGGACCAGAGAGGGCAGAAGATATGCGATGGAACCAAATTAGTGTGGATGAGCTGACACCATATCCAGTTGATAGTTCCCCTACATCCTACATATCGTGCGATATCAGTCAGAGAACTCTTGCTCTAACTGTGACACTGGCACCGCGGACTTAAACAGAACTATTCCATTTTTTATGTTATTTTTAAGTCCGTGACTGGCAGGACATCTACCAAGTGTATAGGAAAGACATAAACAGAAATGGTGGGGGATTCTTGATCGCAGAACGCATTATCTTCAACAGCTCTGTCATGCCAGAACTTTTGACAGAGTGAGATTTCTGTGGGTCTGGTTGAAAATTACTGGAAGACGGTCCCTCAGTCTCTGTTCGTATTATAGACCACACTGCTCCGACAGAGATAGCTTACTCCAGCTGGAATTGTCCATCATCAGAGCACCAGGGATCCCTAATGCCTGCAGGCGGTGACTGAACTTCCCAGGATGGATATGGACTACCCACACTTTAAAACCAAAGTGTCCCATTCCAGACCTCCATCAAAAGCTCATGGACATTCTCAGCGACCATGGCCTCGAACAGATGGTCACAGAACCAACAGAGGGAGCAACACACTGGATCTCATCACCAACACCCCCGAACCGATCCCAAGAGTTGAAACAATGCCAGGACTTTCGGACCGTTGCATTGTCTATGCCGAATTCAGTATACAACTGCAGAAGAGGAAACAGGTGGTGAGACCCATCCCATTGTAAAGGAAGGCCGACGTGGACAGCAATGAGAGAAATGGTCAACAGCTTGGCAGTTGAAACGGCCGACATGAAAGACACAGACATCACAGAAGATCTCTTGCTCATGTCTAAGGCTGCACTCCATAGGACAATCAAAGCACATATCCCCCATATACTGATGCATGCAAACAATTTCCAGCCTTGGATCACCTGCCCCTGAACTGCAACGGCTCGTGAACCAATGGGAAAGAGTCTACAAGAAATGGAAGCAGCAGGGAAGGGGTAGCTGAGGACCAAGGCGAGAAAACTTCAACGCGAAGTGCAAAGGAAGATGCGTCGGGCCTATTGGAGTTACATCAATAATATCCTGACTGCTGAGGACAGTGAGAGTGGCCAGCAACCAAAGCGTTTTTGGTAATTTATAACACACCAGAAAAAACTCAAATACAGGAGTTGCACCACTCAAAGTCAATGGGACTCCACTTACCGGGCCAGGCGAGAGGAAAAGCAGATGCACTGAATCACCAATTCCAATCTGTTTTTGGAGATGGGAGGACCTATTCATCCAAAGAGTTCCAGTTAAAAACAACCTGGACGAAAAAGCCTTCCCAGAGCTGAATGCCATCAGCATCACTGAGGAGGAAGTCAGACGCCTGCTGATGAACCTGGACCCTCACAAAGCTAGTGGACCGGACGGCATTGGGGCCCACATACTGAAGGAACTTGCGGATGAAATAGCCCCCATACTCAACATCATCTTCAGGTCATCTGTCGCCTCGGGACAGGTTCCGTCTGACTGAAAGGATGCTCGCATCTCACCTGTGTTCAGTTCAGTCAAGAAGGAGGAGCATTATGATCCTGCCAACTATAGGCCTGTCTCCGTAACTTGCTTTTCATGCAAACTCCCTGAGCGCATCATTGTGAGCTCCGAGTGTTGTGTCTTGAGAGAAATAACATCCTTTGCAACCAGCAGCACGGATTCAGGAAAAGCCGATCGTGCAAGACTCATCTCCTGGAGCTCATCAGCGAACTGGTGGACAGCATGGTGGAGGGCAGATAACCAGAAATCCATGTTATGGATTTTGCCAAGGCGTTTGACAAGGTCAATCACAGCCTCCTCCTGAACTCCACCGATACGGCATCGGGGGTGAAGTCAGCTGCTGGATTGCAAACTTTCTCTCAGACAGACGCCAGGCAGTCGTAGTAGAGGGAGCACGATCAGAATTCGCTTGGGTAAAATCCAGCGTCCCCCAGGGATCAGTGCTTGGGCCTTGCCTCTTTCTCGCTTACATAAACGACCTGCCAGAGAAAGTAAATTCACCAACGCGACTGTTTGCTGATGACACAACACTCTACAGAAAGATCATTTCCCAACAAGACCAACACCAACTGCAACAGGATCTCCATCACCTGGCACTGCAACTAGGAAAGAAGTTAGGGCATTGGAGTTCCACCCAGAGAAGTGCACAGTCCTCCCTGTGACCAGGAAAAGAACTTGACACCACTGGTCCATATAGTTACTACCTGCATGGCCACACCTTGGACACAGTACCATCCGTCAAGTACCTTGGAATTCAGTACCATTCAGGACATCAACTGGGATGGTCATATATAGAGAACATCACATCCAAGGCAAACAAGATGCGGCTGGGTTTTTTGCCGCAAGGAATCTCAAGATCTGCTCAACAGAATTGAGGCCACAGGGAGAGAGCATATCTGACCCTTGTCAGACCCTTCCGTCAGTGCTGGAGTATGCCAGTTCTGTTTGGGACCCCTACACACAGAGGAACGTGGACAAAATCGAAGCTTTCTGAGAAGGGCGGATCGCTTCATGCTCAACCACTTCCACAACACCTCCACTGCAGTGTAACTGACATTACTATTTCACAGTTAGGGTGGCCTGGCACACCGGCCGGCTCGAGCACCCGTAGGACTGAAGTTAGCCAGGCTTACTATGTTGTACAAAATCCTGCACGGCCATTTCCGAGTCAACAACATCAGACTCATCCCAGCACCGAGGCCACACTCAGCAGTTTTTTTACTGTCCACTGCCGCACTGAATACCGGAAAATTCATTTTTCCCTCAGCCATCACTTAAGGACCGGAACACACTACCTGAGGAAGCCTCAGTCTCTGCCCCCTCCCTGGGCATGTTCCAGTCTTCCATTAGAAAATTCTTAACTTTTGTTTGTTTGTTTTTGTTAATTATTAAGGCTTAGCGGTTCCTGCTGACTCAGCATCATGTTGGCCCCGCTGAACGGGTATCAGTTGACTAGCTAGGTCAAGTGTAGTTTTGAAAAACTTGTTCTTTCTTTTTTTTCAGTTTTTTTTTTAACTATCGGACAATCGGACCTCGACCGTAACAGTACAGCGAAATCAAACTGATGATTGTGGATACTCAAATTGAAGAAGAAGGCACCCTTCCCCTCAATCCGGTCTCCATTGTGCTGAAAGCGAGTGCATCTGTCAACTCACTTATCAGTCAACGTCGAAGTCGGAGATCTAATCAGTCCACGAGAGCGGCAGCTCGAAGTCAGTGCTCATTTATGATTTTCAAGAAATTTTGTAGGCCCCATAGATCGTCTGTATCATTCAAATTCTCTTACTTGACTGACCCGCTTGCAAAAAAGGTCGGCCAGTGAAAATGGTCACTGATCGAATATGATTAACTATGCATCAGACTTTGCAGCTTTAATTAGATATCATAAGAGTGCAAAGAGAAATATCAGAGCAGCCCTGGATTGACATTATTGAGCAAATGACTGGACATCGGCAAACTGCTCGTACATGAAAGAGAAAATTATGAAAAAAACTAAATTTCTTGAACACCAAAAGCAGTCGAGAACATTGACCCGACGAGACAACAATTTCAACCAATCGCAAGCGTATCAAACTAGTAACTGCGGTTTGGCGGAAATCGGTTGAACAAAAGCAGAAAATGATGAATGACAGTGTGTCAGTGGAATCAAAATAATCACCTTCCAAGAACTATGTAGACCACCAAGTATCTTCGTTGAAACTTAGTGAACATTGTGTGAAGCTTTGCTCGAAGTTGGAGACAGAAATGAAGCATCAGGATCGACTGAAATGGTTTTGGTGTACCGGAGTCTGACCCGCAGACTTGCAGGAAGGATGCCCCAAAATGGTGGCAGCAATCAGCTGTGGAGTTGGACAGTGCGAGCATCTTTTATTGCTTTGTCGGTTGCATTATGATTATGCCACCAAATATTTCCATTATTTACAGCTGTATTTCACCATTGATTCAGCAGGGAATGGGCTTAGTCTTTAACATTTCTCGGTTTTCCGAGACGGAGTGAAGATGCGAACGAATGCACTGGTGCCAGTGGTTTTGGCAGCAGCCAGTGTCTGCTTGGGAGCTGTCTGCTTCCTGTGCAGTGCCGCCACTAGTCCCACGCTCAACTGCAGTGGTCGTAAAGTGCTAAATGGAGATAAAGGTTACATATCCGATGGATTCGACCACTATCTTCCGAACTCTCACTGCGAATGGCTCATTGAAGGTAAGATTTTTTAATTTTTGGATTGAAATATTGGTTTATTTTAGAAGCTCATCTGACCCACATTCAAATATATTCTGAATCAACGTGGCAGAAATCATCTATCCCCTTCAGTGTCGCCTTTCTTCTTGTGCAAATTCAGATTCCAAATGATAAACTAAAAAGGGAATGAATGTTTCCAGTAAGGGAACCCTCCTCTTGCTGCCTGCAGATCTTTTTCTGTTGCCAAGCAGGTAGGATGCCTGCAGCTTCCACACTCCTAGCTACCCGTATCCACCTCTACTTTTGCTGAACTAGCAACATTCTTCAGTGGCAGACCTCAAACAAACAAACAAACAACCCCTCCCCCCACCCCCCCACCCCCCCAAAAAAAGGGAAATTTTCTATTGATGTCTTAGTTTCTGTGTAAGTTTGTCAAGGAGGTGTCACAGCGTTCCACACACGCTATACCACATAATGTGACATACTAGGCAGATGCCCGACAGCAGCATAACCCAATGATTATGTTTGATGTAAACACTGGTTTCCTATTTGCCTGCAGCCTTTCCATTTCTAAGCTTAGAAAAATGACTTACAAAAAATAAGCAATGTGAAGGTGACCAGATGAAAGATAAATGACTGACAACACAAAAGCAAGGTGACCAAATGAAAGATAAATGACTGACAACACATAAGCAAGGTGACCAAATGAAAGATAAATGACTGACAACACATAAGCAAGGTGACCAGATGAAAGATAAATGACTGACAACACATAAGCAAGGTGACCAAATGAAAGATAAATGACTGACAACACATAAGCAAGGTGACCAGATGAAAGATAAATGACTGACAACACATAAGCAAGGTGACCAAATGAAAGATATATGACTGACAACACATAAGCAAGGTGACCAAATGAAAGATAAATGACTGACAACATATAAGCAAGGTGACCAGATGAAAGATAAATGACTGACAACACATAAGCAAGGTGACCAAATGAAAGATAAATGACTGACAACACATAAGCAAGGTGACCAAATGAAAGATAAATGGCTGACAACATATAAGCAAAGTGACCAAATGAAAGATAAATGACTAACACATAAACAAGGTAACCAAATGAACGATAAGTGACTGACAAAACATAAGCAATGAAACCTAATGGAACATATATGGCTGAGAAAACATTAGCAAGATAGCCAATTGAAACATAATAATTATGACTGACAAAACATCAGCAAGGTAACCAAATGAAACATGAATTATAACAAACAAAACACACACCTTGATCGGATGGAGTAAAAATACAAACAAAACTGAATACAAGATAAACTTCAAGTTGACTAAAACAGCTAAACTATAATCTGTCTGTACTCAAATTCTGCCTCATGCCACAGTAATCATGATAATGGTAATAGTACAATGGTAGAAACAAGTATTTGATAGTGATGTACAGTGCAGTGCAACCCATCTTTACTAATGATCCATTTTGAAAAGTGACTGTAAACAGGATGCAAACTGCCAACAGGAGTGAATTTATTTTTTCCTGGCTTTTTTGACATTAACTCCCTGAAATGTACGACAGTATATATTACATATATGTGTGTAGTACATGTCTCATGTGTGTGTGTTTTGTGTGTGTGTGTGTGTGTGTGTGTGTGTGTGTGTGGTGTACAGTATGTGTGCAAGTATACTCGTGTCAGTGTGTCAGTATCTGCACACGTTTAAATTATGAATTAGTGTGTGACCAGCCGCTGTAGTGAAGTGGTTAGCTTCGCAGACTGATGGCTGGGAGGACAAGGGTTCGAATCCCAGCGGAGGTGGGTTTTTCGGCCTGTGGCCAGCTCCTACCCAGAGTTTAGTGTGCTGTGGGCTTAAATGAGGAGACTGGGACCACACAGTCGAGTGTCATCCACTTCAAGGATGCGTCTGTGGGTGTGTTTCTCTAATTACCTGACCAACACTGCAAGTGTCTGTATCTCCTGGGCCTGGTTAACACCGGGATATCATTATCATATGACAGGAAGTGTAGAGTACAGCCTTGTCACGCAGTCCCAAACCAAAATGGATGTCCATAACAGCATTGTCATCGTCCTCCTCCTCCATCATCACCAATATAAACATAACAGTCTCAAAGTCTGTGGCCTTTCATGCCCTGCTCTCATGGTGACATCAGTTTTGATACCCCTCCACTTCTGTGCTTGGGGTGAGTCCTGTCAATGTCTTCAGTGTCGGCAGATTCATGGGGGGCTGTTGTTTGAGGGACGTGGTGGCAGTTTCCACTCTGGGAGGGACGCTCACTCAGTCTGGTTCCGTGACTAAGCCATTATTGTCGTTAGTAGGGGGCTTAGTAGGTGGTGTCTTAAGTACGTTAAATCAGAACAGGCACCACTGAACACCATCGAAGTGACTCAGCAGCAGTGCAGGGTCTCCTCTGGTGTGTAGCCTCCTGGCGACCTAACATCGATGGTTCCCTGCGGACTGCCAATGCTGGAACTGTGACAGATGAACCCGGGTGTGGCCGTGTGTGGGGGAATCTAGGGTGAGCGGCGTGGGAGTAGGGCTACTGAAATGGTGCAGATGGTGGGGCAGCAAAAAAAAAAGAAAAGTGTGTGTGTCAGTGTGTGTGTCAGTCTGTCTGTCTGTCTGTCTGTGTGTATGTGTGTGTGCAGACTCACATTTTTGCCTGCACTGTAACTAGTGTGAGACTTGGGCACATTATGTCATTATTTTTATGCTGGGCACATGAGAGGTTAACTGACAACAGTATTGACAGTTTCCCAGTCATTTCAATGACCCAGTGTGATGACCAGGCATCTACACAGTTATCAGCAGAGTTTGAACAGTGTTCATAGTCCTGTCTGAGATCCGAACATGCTGCTTTTGACAGAATCCAGCACTTCACCAAACATCTGATCTACAACACAGTTAATCAATATAATATTTGTCATTTTGTGTGTCGAGAAGAAGTTGATGACTGAATAACATCAGCTATTTTATCCCAATACAATGTATGGCATATAATTATTCCTTTTTTATTTGGACAAGAAACACAGAATAAGTTACACAGTAAATGAAATATAGAACATTACAAGAATAGCTAATCAAAATCCATATATAATAGAATTTAACAAATATGCTCGTTGCCACTGTTCAGGGTTAGGTTTCCTGACAAAGTTTTTAAAAATCAATCAGAACTCACATCCTACACTTTAAATTTTAATTACAGTATTATTCATTGATCAAACATTTAAATTATTAAAATACATATTCGATAAGCCTTGAAGTTGAACCACTATTGTGGAGTATCCATGAGATGGTGCACCAGGTTCCAACAATCTTCCATTACTACTGGAATTTCCCTGGTTTGCTTAACCAGTTCAGTGCCAGAGAATTTTGTTAAAAAAAAAAGCTCTCCCCTTGCCAGGGAATTTTGAGGTAATAAATCACAAAATAATTCTAGCACAAATGCTGTGGGCGATACAAGAAGAAAGTAAATGTTTTTGTGAAGGAAAATGAGTGTAGATTCTGCTTCTGGGCTTTTTTTACTCCTCAATTAGGTTGATTGTAGGTAACTGTTCAGGCATGTAAAGTCAAGATAATTTTTGTGCAACAAAAAAGACGATTAGTATTTCCACCTCTACATAATGACATCCATAAAGAAAAGAAACAAAATACAGCTAGAAATAGCATGTCTATTGTCAGAGTATACCTGAAGAAGAAATTAAAACAGGCTATAAGTTTATGAAAACAAATCATGGTTCATGCAGACATGTAAGTAAATCACTGTCCCAACAATGATAAAGGTGGGTAAAGTCAACATAAAAGGTCAATCACAGTCTCAGAAACTGAGCTGGCAAGCGTTTTGAGAGCAAAGAGCGTTTCTTCAATCTTCAGTCTTCAAATTGGAAGGTCAGCCGTCATTACTGCCTATTAATGACCTGTGTGCGCAGAGGCGTAAATACCTAATCATAACCTAAGTAGACCTATCTTTCCTCCGGAGGGGTGACAATGAGAAAGAACATGTATACTCTGGCTGGCATTCGACCTATCGTCTTACATCACTCCTCTCCCTCTCCTCCTCTTCTTTCAACACTCGCTGCTTTTATTCTGTCAGTCATAGCCAGTGAAAATGCTGTCTGATTGGATGGACGGACTGCATTACCATCAAATGAACTGTCAGTTTCATCGCTGTCATTGTCAGTCACCTTCATTTTCAAACTAATCATCAGACAGAGATCCTTCTCCATTGCGAAAGCTGTCCATAATCACAAGCAGAGCTTTCAGAATTGTGTAAATCTGATGACTGTGACTATTTACTTTACTGGACACAGTTTTCAGTGCATTTTTTTGCACATGATGCAGCCCCCTTTTCCACACACGTATCATGTGGTCAGTTAGCAAATTATTATCGAGTAGAAAGGGGCCTTCTACCTGATGTATGTTCATTTAATTAGTATTTTTATAATCCAGACACGTCAAACTAACTGTTCAGAGTGTGTTATGTGAATTGAACCAAACTCCAATAAAGGAAAAATCGGAACATATGCAGGACGTCAGTGGAGGTCTTATACTTATAGGCTCTATGGCAACACTTTTTGTAGGATGACAGCTGACGTCTTATAGGCACTGTAGTGGTTAAAATGAAATAGGGGCAGGTGGAGAGGGTTGGACAAGGAACGGGCAGGTTCAGATAAAGAGGGACAGGGTGGAGGGGGTAGGGCTGGACAGAGTGTGACGTGACTTATAAATAAACACATAATGTATAGGAACGGGCAGGTTCAGATGAAGAGGGACAGGGTGAAGGGGTTAGGCTGGACAGAGTGTGACATGACTTATAAATAAACACATAATGTATAGGAACGGGCAGGTGCAGATAAAGAGGGACAGGGTGGAGGGGGTAGGGCTGGACAGAGTGTGACATGACTTATAAATTAACACATAATGTATAGGAACGGGCAGGTGCAGATAAAGAGGGACAGGGTGAAGGGGTTAGGCTGGACAGAGTGTGACATGACTTATAAATAAACACAATGTATAGGAACGGGCAGGTGCAGATAGAGGGACAGGGTGGAGGGGGTAGGGCTGGACAGAGTGTGACATGACTTATAAATAAACACAATGTATAGGAACGGGCAGGTGCAGATAGAGGGACAGGGTGGAGGGGGTAGGGCTGGACAGAGTGTGACATGACTTATAAATAAACACAATGTATAGGAACGGGCAGGTGCAGATAAAGAGGGACAGGGTGGAGGGGGTAGGGCTGGACAGAGTGTGACATGACTTATAAATAAACACAATGTATAGAAACGGGCAGGTGCAGATAAAGAGGGACAGGGTGGAGGGGGTAGGGCTGGACAGAGTGTGACATGACTTATAAATAAACACAATGTATAGGAACGGGCAGGTGCAGATAAAGAGGGACAGGATGGAGGGGGTAGGGCTGGACAGAGTGTGACATGACTTATAAATAAACACAATGTATAGGAACGGGCAGGTGCAGATAAAGAGGGACAGGGTGGAGGGGGTAGGGCTGGACAGAGTGTGACATGACTTATAAATAAACACATAATGTATAGGAAAGGGCAGATGCAGATAAAGAGGGACAGGGTGAAGGGGTTAGGCTGGACAGAGTGTGACATGACTTATAAATAAACACATAATGTATAGGAACGGGCAGATGCAGATAAAGAGGGACAGGGTGAAGGGGTTAGGCTGGACAGAGTGTGACATGACTTATAAATAAACACATAATGTATAGGAACGGGCAGATGCAGATAAAGAGGGACAGGGTGGAGGGGTTAGGCTGGACAGAGTGTGACATGACTTATAAATAAACACAATGTATAGGAACGGGCAGGTGCAGATAAAGAGGGACAGGGTGGAGGGGGTAGGGCTGGACAGAGTGTGACATGACTTATAAATAAACACATAATGTATAGGAACGGGCAGATGCAGATAAAGAGGGACAGGGTGAAGGGGTTAGGCTGGACAGAGTGTGACATGACTTATAAATAAACACATAATGTATAGGAACGGGCAGGTGCAGATAAAGAGGGACAGGGTGGAGGGGGTAGGGCTGGACAGAGTGTGACATGACTTATAAATAAACACAATGTATAGGAACGGGCAGATGCAGATAAAGAGGGACAGGGTGGAGGGGTTAGGCTGGACAGAGTGTGACATGACTTATAAATAAACACATAATGTATATAAATACTTTTCATTTGCCAACAATGTGCAAGCACCTAACAAAGGGTACATGTGGTGACCTGTAATGGCTGTATGCACAGAGAAAACCATTTTACAGTGCTGCACAAGCTTTCTGTCTTTTGAGAATCAGGAAAGATAATCATATTGAAAATCTGTTTTTCAGAAGACTTGTTTACAGGTCTGCATTTATTTTCTCCACTACCCCCAAAAAAGTGAAGTCAGTAGCAAATCAGTGCTGTTCGCAAAATTCAAGATGGAAGGGTCTTCCTTTTAAAAACAGTAATATCTACATCATAACCTAGTTACTGAAGCCAGTCAACAATGGATATATTTTCAGACAGTACCTCCGATATAGGGACCTCAATAACCTATTTACTTAAACTGGTTCATCAGTTCACTATTGCTAGTATTATTTAGTATTAAAAAATGATTATAATGCATTAAACTGCAAGTTAATAGAAGTCAATTCGCAGTTAACTTCCTCACTGGCACGTGAAGTTTTGCTCCAAAAATGATTAGTGTGCTTTTTATCCAGTTTTCTGCATCGATATGGTTAAATGTCAAAGGTTTTCTGCACAGTAAGTGCTGGATGAAATTATGATGGACTCTTGCTGCGAATTCTACGTAGATAGTGACAAAAATTTTACTTATAATTTATCCAATAATACTTGGGAAAGTGAAGGAGATGAAATTCGCGGCTGGTCTGGACAAAGTGGCAGACATTTTATTCAAGAAGATAGCCCACAACCCTCAACATCGACAGAATCTGAATTTTACTGTTTCTGTTTTTAATCTAAAGTTACAAGTATAATATTCCATCCGTTGTCTTGAAATTTCAGCAACATGTGTCAAAATTACATTTCAGTCATCATGTGAAGTTATGGTAGTTACTGGTTGAGCGGTTGCAATAAATTTGTGCCTGAAATGAAGCTCCCCTCCCCAGTGATGCAGCCAGGCCAAAACATGCCAGGCTGGGAGGGTTGCACAGCCAGAAGACCTTCAATGGTGGAAAGGGTTAATCTGATGGTGTCTGATTCACACTCACAGAACTCTACATTGTCACAAGCCCTGTATGCACATGCACCAGTTCAGTTCACTCTTTCATGTGTCTGCTTCACACCCATAGTTACATTGTTGCAAGCTCTGTATACATGGTTCCTTTACTCTTTCATGTGATGGTGTCTGTTTCAAACTGACATGATACATTGTCACAAGCCTTGTGTACAAGTTCAGTTTACCCTTAAATGTGATTGTGTCTGCATCACAATAGTTCAAGTGGGGGACCACTCCACCCTCCCTTACTACAAAAGAGGGTCATTTGCTAAGTAATTACCTGACTGAGACACAACACAACACACTATTATTGACAACAGATGATTGATAGATCTCTACAGATTTCTAAATTTCCACAGTGGTTAAAACACAATATGACAATGCAGTTACCTCCAAGTGTGAAGGCCAAGTGTACACAAATAGTGATGTAATATAAAGTTCTGTAATATGAATATTATGGCAAAAATACTATTTCTTACTGCTAGTATTTCTGATTTTAAAAATTAGTGTATAACACGATGCAAGAAATTGTTTGACTTAACGTCGTAAGTATTAGACTTGTGTGGAATAGGGAAATGGGGTCCTCTTTTCTCACAGCAAAACACTTATCATGACATCTTGCGAATATTAGACACAATGCTTGGATAAATATATGAATTGTGAAACAAGGAATTGAGAGAAACTTGTTAGATTGATGCCTCATAAATCAAGAGCAGTTATCTCTGTCCCAAAGGCTGTGAAACTTGCCATCTATGTTCCATTTAGTCACCTTGTTTATATTTTGTCAGACATAAATTTGTTTCATGAGGTCACATTGTATGTGTTGTATATTTTACATCGTTTCTTATTTTGATGTGCTGAAAAGTTGTTTGGTATGAGATGCAGACACTGATCAGGAAAATTGATCAATGATTTGAATTACGCTGGAAAACAACAACAGTAACATAAACACCCAAAAAACACCCAACAAGAAAAATCAGGAAGGTGGAAGTAATATTCTAGCAGCAATATAGTAGTATCTCTGTGTCATTCGTTCTTTAGTTTAGCGTCTTTTCACTATCAGTGATATCAGATGATTCTCTGTGTCAAGTTTGTGTGTGTGTGTGTGTGTGTGTGTGTGTGTGTGTCCATCATTGATGATAGCCAAAGATGATCTTAGTGCCATCAGAGATCTACACATGTATACTGTATGCATGTTTGTTGTGTCCTGGACTGAAAAACTAGATAGTACTGCGTTGCCAAGCTGGCTGACTTGAACTGGTCACAGATTGTCCAGGGGTGGCCTTGAATGAAGAGGCTGTTGAGTAGCTATCAACAGACTGGTTTTCACTCACTGTTATCATGAGTACAGCATTTGGCTTTGGTTTGTATTGAGTACCAGTCAGCAGACAGGTTTTAACTCACTCCTGTTATAAAGTTCTACAGCTTTTGCTTTGTACAGAGTACCAATTAGCAGACTTGTTTTCACTCACTATTATCATAAGTATGGCTTTTGGCTTTGGTTTGTACCGAGTAGCAATCAGCAGACAAGTTATATTGCTTTTACTGTTTTAGGACCAATGAGCAGACAGGTTTTCACTCACTTCATGTTTTCACTCACTACTACCATAACTATGGCTGGTTTCACTCACCACTGAACTATCATTCTTTTCCTTTGTACAGAATACCAATCAGGAGACAGTTTTTCACTTTCTGATATCATAACTTCAGCTTTTGCTTTGTATGCATGTATAGTATAGTACCAGTCATTATCATGAGACAGGTTTTCACTCACTACTATAATAAGTATGGTGCACTCACTACTATCATAACAACAGCTTTTTCTTTGCACATGTACCAATCAGCAGACCCGTTTTCACTCACAACTATTATAACTACGGCTTTTGCTTTGTACAGAGTACCAATCAGCAGATTGTTTTTCACTCACTACTGTCATAATTACAGCTTTTGTTTTGTACGGTCTGTAGAGTACCAATCAGCAGATTGTTTTTCACTCACTACTGTCATAACTACAGCTTTTGTTTTGTACAGTCTGTAGAGTACCAATCAGCAGATTGTTTTTCACTCACTACTATCATAATTAAAGCTTTTCTTTTGTATGGTCTGTAGAGTACCAATCAGGAGACTGGTTTTCACTCGCTACTATCATAATTACAGCTTTTGTTTAGTACAGTCTGTAGAGTACCAATCGGCAGACTGGTTTTCACTCGCTACTAGCATAATTACAGTTTTTGTTTTGTACAGTCTGTAGAGTACCAATCAGCAGACTGGTGTTCACTCGCTACTATCATAATTACAGCTTTTGTTTTGTACAGTCTGTAGAGTACCAATCAGCATACTGGTGTTCACTCGCTACTATCATAATTACAGCTTTTGTTTTGTACAGTCTGTAGAGTACCAATCAGCAGACTGGTGTTCACTCGCTACTATCATAATTACAGCTTTTGTTTAGTACAGTCTGTAGAGTACCAATCAGCAGACTGGTGTTCACTCGCTACTATCATAATTACAGCTTTTGTTTTGTACAGTCTGTAGAGTACCAATCAGCAGACCGTTTTTTACTCACTAAGTCCATAACTACGGCTTACCAATCCGCAGACAGGTTTACACTCACAACTATCATAACTATGGCTTTTGTTTTGTACAGAGTACCAATTAGTTAAGTACTCTGGTTTTTACTTACTAATGACATAACTAAGGCTTACCAATCAGCAGACATGTTTTCACTCACAAGTCACTACGATAATAACTATGGCTTACCAGTCAGCAGACATGTTTTCACTCACTATACCATAGCTATGGCTTACCAGTTTGCAGGCACTCAATACTATTACTAATTACTATAGTATAAAAACTAGTGCTTTTCACTTTCCTTTGTACAAAGTGCCAATCAGCAGACAAGTTTTCACTCACTACTATCATAACTACAGCTCACCAATCAGCAGAAAAGTTTTCACTCACTACTGTCATAACTACAGCCCATCAATCAGCAGACAAGTTTTGAACTCACTCATGTTATAATATAACTATGGCTTACCAATCAGCGGGCAGATTTTTACTTACTACTATCATAACTATGGCTCACCAATCAGCAGAAACGTTTTCACTCACTACTGTCATAACTACAGCTCACCAATCAGCAGACAGGTTTTTTACTCACTCGTGTTATAATATAATTACGGCTTACCAGTCAGCAGGCAGATTTTCACTTACTACTATCATAACTACGGTTCACCAATCAGAAAGGTTTTCACTTACTATCATAACTATGGCTTACCAATCAGCAAAGTTTTCACTCACTACTATCATAACTATGGTTTACCAATTAGCAGACAAGTTTTTACTCATTACTATCATGACTACTGCCTTTGCTTTGTATCTGTTGAGAGGCAGTCAGCAGAAAGGTTTTCACTCACCATTTGTGATAAAAGTTTTTTTTTATGGCTTTTGCTTTGTAATGACTCAGTGAGTCACATCATTAAGCGCTTCTCAATGTCACTTCATCCAGCAAGGAAGGAAAATCAAAGTGTTCTTTTCGAAGTGGGTCATTTTGGCTAGCTGCTGTTTTGAAAAGGTGACCATTTTTGTGAAGTCTGACAGCAGTGACACATGATGAACAGTGATTGCTGTGACACATGATGAACATTGATCGATATGACAACAGTGACACATGAACATTGATGGCTGTGACAACAGTGACACATGATGAATATTATCACTGTGACAGCAGTGACACATGATGTATGTTCTGATGTTGATAGCTGTGTCAGCAGTGACACATATGAACATTGATCGCTGTGACAGCAGTGACACATGATGAACATTGACCACTGTGACAGCAGTGACACATGGTGAACATTGATCGCTGCAACAACAGTGACACATGATGAACATTGATCACTGTGACAGCAGTGACACATGATGAACATTGATCACTGTGACAGCAGTGACACATGGTGAACATTGATCGCTGCAACAACAGTGACACATGATGAACATCAATTGATATGACAACAGTGACACATGATGAACATTGATCGCTGTGACAACAGTGACACATGATGAACATTGATTGCTGTGACAACAGTGACACATGATGAACATTGATTGCTGTGACAGCAGTGACACATGATGTATGTTGATAGCTGTGTCAGCGGTGACACACATGATGAACATTGATCACTGTGACAACAATGACACATGATGAACATTGATCACTGCAACAACAGTGACACATGATGAACATTGATCAGTATGAATACAGTGACACATGATGAACATTTATAACTCATGATGAACATTTATTACTGACAGCAGTGACACATGATCATGATGAACATTGATTGTGGTAACAACTGTGACACATGATGAAAATTCTGTGACGCTGCTGTGACAGCTGTTGGTTCTTCTGCAGCTGAACATATACGTGTTCAGCTACTGCTGCAGTGCTAGTAATTATAATGATAGTGATAAACAAGAGATGATATTTTTTTTTTCAGTAGGTAAGTAGGTTTGTTTTTGCCTTAACTTTCCCAGATTAATAACAGTTATGACTGAGAATTGTTATAATCTGTGCTTTCACAAGAACACTTTTTAAACTTAAAGTGAGTTCTTTATATTATTGTATTGTGTTTTTGTCTCAACAGATTGTGTGAAATTTGCTTTCTTCAGGAAAGTGTGTCCTCACAGTGCAGTGCCACCCTTATATTTTTTTCTTTTTTTTGTCTGTTTGCAAGTGTATTAAAAAAACAAAACAACTATCAACTTGATTTTTTCTGCAGAATTTTGGCAAGGACAAGCCCATTGTCTTGTGTTCTTTTAAGTGTGCTATGCAAATGCTGCACTTTATCTGCATGGGATGTGTATGATGACAGTATCCCGTTGCCATCAACATGTTGCCATGGTAACCAATTCCCTGTCCCATGCAAGACATGGAACCAGTGCCCCCTGAAGGGACTGGAGGCACACTGTCAGTGACAACAGACCAGATGAGGGGCACCAGACAACTATTGCAGGAGCCCAAAGGCCCTCCCCATTTCTCTTTCCCCACACTTCAAAGCTATTATTAGGCACTTGACAGAATCAATATTTGACATCAGTGCCTGAATTTAGCCTGCAGTGGATCAATAGGGATTGGGGCAGGGTGCAGCATTGAGGCTGCCTGGCTTGTTGTCTGCAGAGCACTGCTTCTGCACTCTGCTGTGTGTTCTGGTGATTGCTCATCAGTCATGCAGTGCTGTGTGTGTGTGTCCTGGTGATCGCTTATGCAGTGCTGTGTGTGTGTGTGCGCGCGCGCGCTGGTGATTGCTCATGCAGTGCTGTGTGACTGGCTTGTGATTGCTCATGCAGTGCTGTGTGTGTGTGTGTGTGTGCTGGTGATAGCTCATGGAGTGTTTGTGTGTGTGTGTGTGCTGGTGATTGCTCATGTAGCACTTGCTGTGTGGCTGGCATGTGATTGCTCATGGAGTGCTGTGTATGTGTGCTGATGAGTGCTCAAGCAGTGCTGTGTGTGTGTGCTGGTGATTGCTCATGATGTGCTCTGTGTGTGTGATGGTGATAGCTCAAGCAGTGCTGTGTATGTGTACTGGTGATTGCTCATGCAGTGGTGTGTGTGTGTGTGTGTGTGTGTTTGTGTGTGTGTGTGTGTGCTTGCTGGTGATTTCTCTTGCAGTGCTGTGTGTTTGTGTGTGTGCTGGTGATAGCTCACGCAGTGCTCTCTCTCTCTCTCTCTCTGTGTATGCTGGTGATTGCTCATGTAGCACTTGCTGTGTGACTGGCTGGTGATTGCTCATGCAGTGCTCTGTGTGTGTGTGTGTGTGTGTGTGTGTGTGTGTGTGTGTGTGTGTGTGTGGTCATGCAGTGCTCTGTGTGTGTGTGTGCTGGTGATTGAAGGAAGGATTGTGGTGTGTTGGTCTGATATCACAGTCACTGAAGGAAGGATTGTGGTGTGTTGGTCTGATATCACAATCACTGAGGAAGACTTGAAGTTAAGAAGGAAGGACTGGTGTGTTGGTCTGATATCACAGTCACTGAGGAAGACATGAAGCTAAGAAGGAAGGATTGTGGTGTGTTGGTCTGATATCACAGTCACTGAGGAAGACATGGAGCTAAGAAGGAAGGACTGGTGTGTTGGTCTGATATCACAATCACTGAGGAAGACATGGAGCTAAGAAGGAAGGATTGTGGTGTGTTGGTCTGATATCACAGTCACTGAGGAAGACATGGAGCTAAGAAGGAAGGATTGTGATGTGTTGGTCTGATATCACAATCACAGTGAAAAGACATGAAGCTAAGAAGGAAGGATTGTGGTGTGTTGGTCTGATATCGCAGTCACTGAGGAAGACATGAAGCTAAGAAGGAAGGACTGTGGTGTGTTGGTCTTCTATCACAGTCACTGAGGAAGGCATGAAGCTAAGAAGGAAGGACTGTGGTGTGTTAGTCTGATATCATAATCACAGTGAAAAGACAAGCTAAGAAGGAAGGATTGTGGTGTGTTGGTCTGATATCACAGTCACTGAGGAAGACATGGAGCTAAGAAGGAAGGATTGTGGTGTGTTGGTCTGATATCACAGTCACTGAGGAAGGCATGAAGCTAAGAAGGAAGGACTGTGGTGTGTTGGTCTGATATCACAATCACAGTGAAAAGACAAGCTAAGAAGGAAGGACTGTGGTGTGTTGGTCTGATATCACAGTCACTGAGGAAGACATGAAGCTAAGAAGGAAGGACTGTGGTGTGTTGGTCTGATATCACAGTCACTGAGGAAGACATGAAGCTAAGAAGGAAGGATTGTGGTGTGTTGGTCTGATATCACAGTCACTGAGGAAGACATGAAGCTAAGAAGGAAGGATTGTGGTGTGTTGGTCTGATATCACAGTCACTGAGGAAGACATGAAGCTAAGAAGGAAGGATTGTGGTGTGTTGGTCTGATATCACAGTCACTGAGGAAGACATGGAGCTAAGAAGGAAGGATTGTGGTGTGTTGGTCTGATATCACAGTCACTGAGGAAGACATGAAGCTAAGAAGGAAGGATTGTGGTGTGTTGGTCTGATATCACAGTCACTGAGGAAGACATGAAGCTAAGAAGGAAGGACTGTGGTGTGTTGGTCTGATATCACAGTCACTGAGGAAGACATGAAGCTAAGAAGGAAGGATTGTGGTGTGTTGGTCTGATATCACAGTCACTGAGGAAGACATGAAGCTAAGAAGGAAGGATTGTGGTGTGTTGGTCTGATATCACAATCACAGTGAAAAGACATGAAGCTAAGAAGGAAGGACTGGCGTGTTGGTCTGATATCACAGTCACAATGAAAGACAGGAAGTTAAAGCAGGAAGGACTGTAGTATGTTATTATAATTAAAAGAATGTACATATCAAAGGAAGGATCGGTGTGTGTTTTCAGCGGGCAGTCCCAACAAGAGCATCCACCTCAAATTCAAGGCCATGTCGACAGAGTGCTCCTTTGACTTCCTGTTCATCTATGACGGAGACTCCTACAGCAGCCCCCTGCTGGCCACACTCAGCGGTGACAGCTTCCCCCACCCCGTCACCGCTCGCTCCGGACATGTGAGTGACCTTTACTGACCTTCACTGACCCTCACTGACCCAATGTCACAGTGACCCATTATTATTGTGACTGATAACAGCTTCAGTTTCTCAAGGTGTCACTGCGTTTAGACAAAACCAAAGCTACGTGCAACACCAGATCCTTTTTGATTTTCCAGTCAAACTTGAGAGAAAGAGCAAGACAGGATTCAAACCCAGACTCTCACAGACACTTTATCAGCAGATTTATGCATCTGAAACATTACTTATTCATAACATTGTGAATGTTCAACATTCTCTGCTTGTACTCATGACATTGTGAACAACATCCTCAGCTTGTCCTGTCTGATAACATTGTGAACAACATCCTCAGCTTGTCCTGTCTGATAACATTGTGAACAACATCCTCAGCTTGTCCTGTCTGATAACATTGTGAACAACATCCTCAGCTTGTCCTGTCTGATAACATTGTGAACAACATCCTCTGCTTGTCCTGTCTGATAACATTGTGAACAACATCCTCTGCTTGTCCTGTCTGATAACATTGTGAACAGCATCCTCTGCTTGTCCTGTCTGATAACATTGTGAACAACATCCTCTGCTTGTCCTGTCTGATAACATTGTGAACAACATCCTCTGCTTGTCCTGTCTGATAACATTGTGAACAACATCCTCTGCTTGTCCTGTCTGATAACAATGCGAACAACATCCTCTGCTCGTGATAACATTGTGAACAACATCCTCAGCTTGTCCTGTCTGATAACATTGTGAACAACATCCTCTGCTTGTCCTGTCTGATAACATTGTGAACAACATCCTCTGCTTGTCCTGTCTGATAACATTGTGAACAACATCCTCTGCTTGTCCTGTCTGATAACAATGCGAACAACATCCTCTGCTCCTGATAACATTGTGAACAACATCCTCAGCTTGTCCTGTCTGATAACATTGTGAACAACATCCTCTTCTTGTCCTGTGTGATAACATTGTGAACAACATCCTCTGCTTGTCCTGTCTGATAACATTGTGAACAGCATCCTCTGCTTGTCCTGTCTGATAACATTGTGAATAACATCCTCTGCTTGTCCTGTCTGATAACATTGTGAACAACATCCTCTGCTTGTCCTGTCTGATAACATTGTGAACAACATCCTCTGCTTGTCCTGTCTGATAACATTGTGAATAACATCCTCTGCTTGTCCTGTCTGATAACATTGTGAACAACATCCTCTGCTTGTCCTGTCTGATAACATTGTGAACAACATCCTCTGCTCCTGATAACATTGTGAACAACATCCTCTGCTTGTCCTGTCTGATAACATTGTGAACAACATCCTCTGCTTGTCCTGTGTGATAACATTGTGAACAACATCCTCTGCTCCTGATAACATTGTGAACAACATCCTCAGCTTGTCCTGTCTGATAACATTGTGAACAACATCCTCTGCTTGTCCTGTCTGATAACATTGTGTATGCATGCCTACACTGTGGGAGCAACAGGATATTGGAACGTATATATATATATATATATATATATATATATATATATATATATATATATTTGTACATATGTGTGTGGAGATATGGGCATATGTGTGTGCGCTTGTACAAGTAAGTGTTCATCTGTGTGTGTGTGTGTGTGTGTGTGTGTGTGTGTGTGTGTGTGCCGTGGAAGCTGTGATACGTAGACTAGAAATGAGTGTGTGGAGGAGGGGGGTAGAGGAGGTGCAGGGTAATGTGTGTGGTGTGTGTGTGTGTGTTGGAGCTCATGTACGTTTATATGTATTTGACTGTGCTTTCATATCTGTGAAACTGCATGTTCGGTGCATATGTGTTATGCATGTGTGGGTGTATATGTGAATGTGTGTCTTCATGTTTTACATCTATTTGCTTTACATTATAGTTATTATTTATTATTTATTTATTTATTTGTGTAAGCTTATCTATCATTTATTCACCTTTTTTTTTTCTTTTTTTTTTTCCTCAAGGCCTGACTAAGCGCGTTGGGTTACGCTGCTGGTCAGGCATCTGCTTGGCAGATGTGGTGTAGCGTATATGGAGTTGTCCGAACGCAGTGACGCCTCCTTGAGCTACTGAAACTGAAACTGTGAACAACATCCTCTGCTTGTCCTGTCTGATAACATTGTGAATAACATCCTCTGCTTGTCCTGTCTGATAACATTGTGAACAACATCCTCTGATCCTGATAACATTGTGAACAACATCACCTACTCCTGTGCTGTGCAGAAAGGTTGAGTGTGCTGTGCATAAAGGGTCAGTGTGCTGTGCAGAAAGGTTGAGTGTGCTGTGCAGAAAGGGTCAGTGTGCTGTGTGCTGTGCAGAAAGGTTGAGTGTGCTGTGTGCTGTGCATAAAGGGTCAGTGTGCTGTGCAGAAAGGTTGAGTGTGCTGTGCAGAAAGGGTCAGTGTGCTGTGTGCTGTGCAGAAAGAGTCAGTGTGCTGTGCAGAAAGGTTGAGTGTGCTGTGTGCTGTGCAGAAAGGGTCAATGTGCTGTGCAGAAAGGTTGAGTGTGCTGTGCAGAAAGGGTCAGTGTGCTGTGTGCTGTGCAGAAAGAGTCAGTGTGCTGTGCAGAAAGGTTGAGTGTGCTGTGTGCTGTGCAGAAAGTGTCAGTGTGGCAGAAAGTGTCAGTGTGCTGTGCAGAAAGTGTCAGTGTGCTGTGCAGAAAGTGTCAGTGTGCTGTGCAGAAGGGTTGAGTGTGCTGTGCAGAAAGGTTGAGTGTGCTGTGTGCTGTGCAGAAAGTGTCAGTGTGCTGTGTAGAAAGGGCCAGTGTGCTGTGTGCTGTGCAGAAAGGGTCAGTGTGCTGTGTGCTGTGCAGAAAGGTTGAGTGTGCTGTGTGCTGTGCAGAAGGGTTGAGTGTGCTGTGTGCTGTGCAGAAAGTGTCAGTGTGCTGTGTAGTAAGTGTCAATGTGCTGTGTGCTGTGCAGAAAGGGTAAGTGTGCTGTGTGCTTTGCAGAAAGGGTCTGTGTGCTGTGTAGAAAGGGTCAGTGTGCTGTGCAGAAAGGGTCAATGTGCTGTGTGCTGTGCAGAAAGATTGAGTGTGCTGTGTGCTGTGCAGAAAGAGTCAGTGTGCTGTGCAGAAAGGGTCAGTGTGCTGTGTGCTGTGCAGAAAGATTGAGTGTGCTGTGTGCTGTGCAGAAAGGGTCAGTGTGCTGTGCAGAAAGGGTCAGTGTGCTGTGTGCTTTGCAGAAAGATTGAGTGTGTTGTGTGCTGTGCAGAAAGGGTCAGTGTACTGTGTGCTGTGTAGAAAGGGTCAGTGTGCTGTGCAGAAAGGGTCAGTGTTCTGTGCAGAAAGATTTAGTGTGATGTGTGCTTTGTAGAAAGATTGAGTGTGCTGTGTGCTGTGCAGGAAGGTTTAGAAAAATTAGTGTGCTGTGTGCTGTGCAGAAAATGCCAGTGTGCTGTGCAGAAAGTGTCAATGTGCTGTGTAGAAAGTGTCAGTGCGCTGTGTGCTGTGCAGAAAGTGTCAGTGCGCTATGTGCTGTTCAGAAAGGTTGAGTGTGCTGTGTGCTGTGCAGAAAGATTGAGTGTGCTGTGCAGTAAGTTTGAGTGTGCTGTTTGCTGTGCAGAAAGGTTCAGTGTGCTGTGCAGAAAGATTGAGTGTGCTGTGTGCTGTGCAGAAAGGTTGAGTGTACTGTACAGAAAGGTTGAGTGTGCTGTGCAGAAAGATGTATTGTGCTGTGTGCTGTGCAGAAAGGTTGAGTGTGCTGTGTGCTGTGCAGAAAGATTGAGTGTGCTGTGCAGAAAGATTGAGTGTGCTCTGTTGAGTGTGCTATGTGGTGGTGTGCACAAACGTTGAGTGTGCTGTGGTGTGTTTTAGATGCTGCTGTACCTGTACAGTGACCGGAACTACCTGAAGGAGGGCTTTGAGGCCTACTACTTCATCTACGACTGCCCCTGGAACTGCAGCAACCACGGACTGTGTGCCAACCATACCTGCCACTGCCACCCTGGTTACTATGGTGATGGCTGCCAGCACAAAGTGTGTGTGGATGACTGCAGCGGCCATGGCCGGTGTGTGCCGGTGTCCCAGACCATGAGGTGGTGCCAGTGTGATGAGGGCTATGTGGGTCACTCCTGCAACCTGTCCCTTAACGATGCAGAGGGACAGGGGGTGTGGTACTCTCTGCAGCCCTCCGGCACCAGCTTCAGGAGCCGGACATCCCACACGGCTGTGTTTCTGGAAGACAAGGACTGCCTGTGGGTGTTTGGGGGCTTTGATCTCAATTCAGTGTTAAACGACCTCTCCTGCTTCTGCTTCCACACCAACCTGTGGGAGAGCATGACTATGTTGGAGCCATGGCCGGCACCACGAAGTGATCATGCTATGGCAGCCTATGCTGATGGTTTTTTCATCTTTGGAGGGTTACTCACTGATGGGTCTCACAGCAATGAGCTGTGGTTTTTTAACGTGACCAGTGAGCAGTGGACAGTGAGAGCGGTCAACAGCAGTGTGACGCCCCATGCAGTGACGGGCCACACGCTGACCACCGTGGGTCAGTGGCTGTACCTCATAGGAGGCAAGACTGAAGACCGCGTGTCTCGTGATGACGTCTTTCGCATTGACGCGTCCACAGCAGACACGTGGGAAGTGGTGGTGATCAAAGGCAGCCGCTACCCCCGCAAACGTCTGGTGGGTCACTCCACCATCTACCACCAGGAGGCCCACTCCCTCATTGTCTTTGGAGGTTACCTGCAGAGCAGCGCTTTGTTCAGCGACAGAACCCGTCAGATCCACTCCCTCAGTCTCCATGACAACTACTGGTCGGAGCTGAGCATTGACACATGGCGGGACGCGACAGTGCCCAAAGAGCGGGCCTTTCACTCGGCGGTCAGGATGGGTGGCTACATGGTGGTGTTTGGCGGCAACACGCATGACCACTCCAGTCTGGAGATCTGCTACAACTCCAGGCTCTACTTCTACCATCTGGGCTGTCACGTCTGGCTCAACCATACCTACTTCTCTGGTACACTGGGGAGGGTTTGTAGGGGTGTGTGTGTGGATGTGTGTGCTTGTGTGCGTGTGCACACGTGTGAGTGTGTGTGTGAAAAACAATAATTCTCTTTTTTGATTCTTGTGAAGATAAAAAAAAAGATTTTTTCATTTATAGTTCAGTTCTACAATATCCAGTTTTCTTTTCATTATATTGTACACATGGGTTTAAAAAATTAAAGAGTTCCATTCTTCACTCACGCTGATTTCATATTACTATTTTATTGTAGTAAAAAAGAAAAAAGATAAAGAAAACTATAAAAAAAATGGAAAAAAACCATTAATTGAATCAACTGTTCTGTTGTCCATTGTTTACTGTGGTAGGTTACTCCACTGTGAAGATGTGTGATAAAGACCACTGATCTGAAATTCAGTGGATAGCAAATGCCTTCTCTGAGCCCCTTTGCTAAATGAAGCCAGCGGAAGTGTTCAATCAGCCATTTTGCTGCTTGTGTCAGTATAGCAAGGAGTGGTAAATTCATATGTATATATATGAGCGTTCAGCTAGCTGGCTACGATGACTGCTTCACAGCAAGCTTTCACCTGCTCGTGGAGATTGTTAAGCTGATATTCCTGTGTGTGCCTCCACAGCAAGTTTGTGCTTCGTGTCACTGCATTGTTTTCTTGTAATAACTTTGGTACATAAACCTTTGGCAGATATCAATCAAGACACAACATTTGGTATGTCGTGGGGGCAAGCATAACATGATTTCATTGAAGATAAACAATTACAGTTCAGAAACTACCACCAGTTAGCAGACGACTTCTCACCTGACTGACAGCTGGATACAAGTGTCAGGATGGTGTCCAGTTAGCTTTAGCTTTCCTGGCCGATGAACTATCCATCTATTTTTAGACAATGGATAAAGACACTGTGTGTTTCCCTGTCACCAGTAGTCCTACATGTAGTTATTTTATTGTAGACAGTGTGTGTTTCCTGTCACCACCAGTAGTCTTGCATGTTGACACTATGTGTTTCCCTGTCACCAGTAGTCATACAGGAAGACACTGTTTGTGTGTTTCCCTGTCACCAGTAGTCCTACATGTAGTTATTTTATTGTAGACAGTGTGTGTTTCCTGTCACCACCAGTAGTCCTGCATGTTGACACTATGTGTTTCCCTGTCACCAGTAGTCATACAGGAAGACACTGTGTGTGTTTCCCTGTCACCAGTAGTCATACAGGAAGACACTGTGTGTGTGTTTCCCTGTCACCAGTAGTCATACAGGAAGACACTGTGTGTGTGTTTCCCTGTCACCAGTAGTCATACAGGAAGACACTGTGTGTGTGTTTCCCTGTCACCAGTAGTCATACAGGAAGACACTGTGTGTGTGTTTCCCTGTCACCAGTAGTCCTACACGTAGACAGTATGTGTTTCCTGTCGCCACCATTAGTCCTACATGTAGACACTGTGTATGTGTTTCCCTGTCACCAGTCGTCTAACATGAAGACACTGTGTGTGTTTCCCTCTCATCAGTAGTCCTACATGTAGACACTGTGTGTGTTTCCCCGTCACCAGTAATCCTACATGTAGACACTGTGTGTGTCTCCCTGTCACCAGCAGTTCTACATGTAGACACCCTGTGTTTTCCTGTCACCAGCAGTCCTACATGTAGACACCCTGTGTTTCCCTGTCACCAGCAGTCCTACATGTAGACACCATGTGTTTCCCTGTCACCAGCAGTCCTACATGTAGACACCGTGTGTTTCCCTGTCACCAGCAGTCCTACATGTAGACACCATGTGTTTCCCTGTCACCAGCAGTCCTATGTAGACACCGTGTGTTACCCTGTCACCAGCAGTCCTGCATGTAGACACTGTGTGTGTTTCCCTGTCACCAGCAGTCCTACATGTAGACACTGTGTGTTTCCCTGTCACCAGCAGTCCTACATGTGGACACTGTGTGTGTGTTTTCCCTGTCACCAGTAGTCCTACATGTAGACACTGTGTGTTTCCCTGTCACCAGTAGTCCTACATGTGGACACTGTGTGTTTCCTGTCACCAGTAGTCCTACATGTGGACACTGTGTGTGTGTTTTCCCTGTCACCAGTAGTCCTACATGTGGACACTGTGTGTGTGTTTCCTGTCACCAGTAGTCCTACATGTAGACACTGTGTGTTTCCTGTCACCAGTAGTCCTACATGTGGACACTGTGTGTGTGTTTCCTGTCACCAGTAGTCGTACATGTAGACACTGTGTGTGTTTCCCTTTCACCAGTAGTCCAACATGTAGATACGTTGTGTGTGTATTTCCCTGTCACCAGTAGTCCTACATGTAGACAGTGTGTGTGTGTATGTGTTTCCTGTAACCAGTTGTCAATAGTTCTTCATGACACTATGTGTGTGTTTAGCTTTCACCAGTAGTCAGTAGTCCTACATGTAGACATTGTGTGTTTCCTGTCATCAGTAGTCAGTAGCCCTACATGTAGACACTAGGTGTGTGGTTCCTGTCACCAGTAGTCAGTTGTTCTACATGTAGACAGTGTGTGTGTTTCCCTGTCACCAGTAGTCAGTAGCCGTACATGTAGACACTATGTGTGTGTTTCCTGTCTCCAATAGTCATACATGTAGACACTGTATTTCCTGTTACCAGTAGTCAGTAGTCCTATGTGTAGACACTATGTGTGTGTTTCCCTTTCACCAGTAGTCAGTAGTTGTACATGTAGACAGTATGTGTGTTTCCCTGTCACCAGTAGTCAGTAGTTCTACATGTAGACAGTATGTGTGTTTCCCTGTCACCAGTGGTCAGTAGTCGTACATGAAGACACTATATGTGTGTTTCCTGTCTCCAATAGCCCTGCATGTAGACACTGTTTCCTGTCACCAGTAGTAAGTAGTCCTACATGTAGACGCTGTTTCCTGTCACCAGTAATCCTACATGTAGACACTATTTCCTGTCACCAGTAGTCAGTAGTCCTACATGTAGACACTGTTTCCTGTCACCAGTAGTCAATACACATACATGTAGACACTGTTTCCTGTCACCAGTAGTAAGTAGTCCTACATGTAGACGCTGTTTCCTGTCACCTGTAGTCAGTAGTCCTACATGTAGACACTATGTGTATGTTTCCCTGTCAACAGTAGTCCTACGTATAGACACAGTGTGCATTTTTCCTGTCACCTGTAGTCAGTAGTCCTACATGTAGACATTATGTGTGTCTCTCTCTGTCACCAGTAGTCAGTAGTCCTACATGTTATAAAGACACTATGTGTGTGTTTCCTGTCACCAGTAGTCAGTAGGCCAACATGTAGACACCATGTGTGTGTTTCCTGTTACTAGTTGTCCTACGTGTAGTCACTATGTGTGTATTTCCCTATCACCAGTAGTCCAACATAGTACATGTAGACAGTGTGTGTGTGTTTCCCTGTCTCCAGTAGTCAGTAGTCCTACACATAGACACCATGTGTGTGTCTCCTGTCACCAGTAGTCAGTATATCTACATGTAGACACTGTGTTTGTTTCCTGTCACCAGTAGTCAGTAGTCCTACATGTAGACACCATGTGTGTTTTTCCTGTCATCAGTAGTCAGTAGACCTACATGTAGACACCATGTGTGTGTTTCCTGTCACCAGTAGTCAGTAATCCTACATGTAGATGCTGTGTGTATTTCCCTGTTACCAGTAGTCAGTAGACCTACATGTAGACAGTGTGTGTGTGTTTCCCTGTCACCAGTAGTCCTACATGTAGACAGTGTGTGTGTGTGTTTCCCTGTCACCAGTAGTCATACATGTAGAGGGTGTGTGTGTGTTTCCCTGTCACCAGTACTGCAGTAGTCATACATGTAGAGGGTGTGTGTGTGTGTTTCCCTGTCACCAGTAGTCATACATGTAGACAGTGTGTGTGTGTTTCCCTGTCACCAGTAGTCATACATGTAGACCATGTGTGTGTGTTTCCCTGTCACCAGTAGTCATACATGTAGACAGTGTGTGTGTGTTTCCCTGTCACCAGTAGTCCTACATGTAGACAGTGTGTGTGTGTGTTTCCCTGTCACCAGTAGTCATACATGTAGACAGTGTGTGTGTGTTTCCCTGTCACCAGTAGTCATACATGTAGAGGGTGTGTGTGTGTTTCCCTGTCACCAGTAGTCATACATGTAGACAGTGTGTGTGTGTTTCCCTGTCACCAGTAGTCATACATGTAGAGGGTGTGTGTGTGTTTCCCTGTCACCAGTAGTCATACATGTAGACAGTGTGTGTGTGTTTCCCTGTCACCAGTACTGCAGTAGTCATACATGTAGAGGGTGTGTGTGTGTTTCCCTGTCACCAGTAGTCATACATGTAGAGGGTGTGTGTGTGTTTCCCTGTCACCAGTAGTCATACATGTAGACAGTGTGTGTGTGTTTCCCTGTCACCAGTAGTCATACATGTAGAGGGTGTGTGTGTGTTTCCCTGTCACCAGTAGTCATACATGTAGAGGGTGTGTGTGTGTTTCCCTGTCACCAGTAGTCATACATGTAGAGGGTGTGTGTGTGTTTCCCTGTCACCAGTAGTCATACATGTAGACAGTGTGTGTGTGTTTCCCTGTCACCAGTAGTCATACATGTAGAGGGTGTGTGTGTGTTTCCCTGTCACCAGTAGTCATACATGTAGACAGTATTTCCCTGTCAACAGTGGTGGTGGTGGTGGTGGTGTGTCCATCGAGATTGATGATGACCATCGTTGTCATCCAGATGGGGGATGGGGGGAGGGTGGTGGTGGGGTGGGGGGAAGGATGCTCATGAATCTATCTGTGAGTGCGCAGATGGCTGAATAGTCCAATCTGCGCACGAAATGTTCGCTGACAGTTGGGGCAGACAAAGACAGGCATATCATTGTCAGGGAGCTTGTTTGCCCGTGACTTTCTGGCCTGCCTCTTCTCAACAGCTGCAGCAGTCCTGTTGGCCTCGCACAACCTGGCGCCTTTGTGCACAGCAGAGCGCCATTTGTCACGGTCCACTGCAGATTCCTCCCAGGAGTCAGGGTTGATATCAAACGCTTTCAGAGAGACTTTCAGAGTATCTCTGAAGCGCTTCTTCTGACCTCCGTGTGATCTCTTCCCTTGTTGCAGCTCGCCATAGAAGAGCCTTTTGGGCAGCCGATGGTCTGGCATGCGCGCCACGTGTCCAGCCCAGCGAAGCTGGGACTGCATCAGGA
The DNA here is from genome assembly GCF_041734735.1 of Babylonia areolata. Taxonomy (NCBI): domain Eukaryota; kingdom Metazoa; phylum Mollusca; class Gastropoda; order Neogastropoda; family Buccinidae; genus Babylonia; species Babylonia areolata. The sequence goes on along the minus strand of NC_134889.1, from coordinate 316,810 downwards.
TGGTGAAGATGCTTGGAAGGGTGGCTTTTGCGAGCACCTCTGTGTCAGGGGTCTTGTCTTGCCACTTGATGTTCAGTAGCTTCCTGAGGCATGTTGTGTGGAAGTGGTTCAGCTTCTTGGCATGTCGTTGGTACACTGTCCAAGTTTCGCAGGCGTACAGTAGTGTGGGGAGAACTACTGCTCTGTAGACCTTTAGCTTGGTCTCAAGACTAATGCCTCTTCTGTTCCAGACATTTGCAGTGAGTCTACCAAAAGCTGCGCTTGCTCTTGCAATCCTGACGTTCACTTCATCGTCGATTGTCACATTTCGTGACAGTGTGCTGCCAAGGTATGTGAACCGCTCCACCGCACTGAGTCTCTGACCGTTGACTGTGATGTTGGGCTCAACGTAGGGTTTCCCTGGGGCTGGCTGATGGAGAACTTCAGTTTTCCTCGTGCTGATGGTAAGGCCGAAGTTCCTGCTGGCAGTGGCAAACTTGTCGACGCTGAGTTGCATGTCAGCTTCAGATCCAGGGTTGAGGGCACAATCATCAGCAAACAAAAAGTCTCTGATGATGTCTGTCATGACCTTCGTTTTTGCTTGAAGCCTTCTGAGGTTAAACAGCTTGCCATCTGTTCGGTACTTTAGGCCGATTCCAACATCGCCATCTCTGAAGGCATCAGTAAGCATTGCAGAGAACATGAGGCTGAACAGCGTTGGAGCCAGGACGCAGCCTTGCTTGACACCATTTGTGACCGCAAAAGGAGCAGATGTTTCACCATTGTCCTGGACTCGAGCCTGCATGCCTTCATGGAATTGGCTGACCAAGGAAATAAATTTCTGAGGGCATCCGTACTTGGCCATGATCTTCCACAGTCCCTCTCTACTCACGGTGTCGAAGGCCTTAGTGAGGTCGACATAGGTGGAGAACAGATCAGCATTTTGCTCCTGACATTTCTCTTGCAGCTGCCTTGCAGCAAACACCATGTCAGTGGTTCCGCGCTCTTTCCGGAATCCACATTGGCTCTCAGGCAAATGACCTTGGTCAAGGTGTGCTGTGAGGCGGTTAAGTAGGATCCTGGCAAGTATCTTGCCTGCGATGGAGAGCAAGGAAATGCCCCGATGGTTATCACAGGCTTGCCGGTTCCCCTTTCGCTTGTACAAGTGAATGATAGATGCATCTTTGAAATCCTGTGGAATCGTCTCTTCTTTCCACATGAGTGAGTACAGCTGATGAAGCTTCTCAGTCAGCACAGTGCCTCCATCCTTGTAGACCTCTGCTGGTATGGAGTCTGAGCCAGGTGCTTTGCCACTGGATAGCAGACGGATTGCTTTCTGGGTCTCAAGAAGTGTTGGCGGATCATCCAGTGCTTCGTTGGTGGGGACTTGTGGGAGACGGTCTATGGCTTCATCATTTATGGAGGAAGGGCGATTTAAGACACTGCTGAAGTGCTCAGCCCATCGTTCGAGAATGTTCTCCTTCTCGGTGATCAAGATATTCCCATCTGCACTGAGGAGGGGGGATGATCCTGAGGATGTGGGGCCGTAGACTTCTTTTAAGGCATCATAGAACCTCTTCATATCGTGCCTGTCAGCATATCCCTGGATCTCATCAGCTTTGTCACTCAGCCACTTATCCTGCATCTGGCGTAACTTTTGCTGAACAGTCCTGCGGATGTCATTGTATGCATCCTTTTTTGATGTGGACTTTGGGTTGCTCAGGTGGGCTTGATGCAGACGGCGTTTCTCATCCAGAAGCTGCTTGATTTCATCACAGTTTTCATCAAACCAGTCTTTGTGCTTTCTGGTCATGGGTCCCAGGGTCTCTGAAGCTGTACTATAGATCAGCTCACGCAGGGTCCTCCAGTCAGACTCCACATTCTGATTGTCCAGAGAGGCGGATTCCAGATGATCTTCCAGCAGCTCCACAAAGGACTGTTTGATGGTGATGCTTTTCAGCTTAGCGATGTTGAGCCGTTTTGGAGCCTTCTGGCCTTGGGGGCGTCTCTTGGGTTGGATTTGAATATTCAGCTTCGAAACTACAAGGCGATGGTCTGTCCAACACTCGGCGCCGCACATGGTCTTTGTTACACGTACATCTTGCCTATCCCTTTTCCTGATGATGACATAATTGATGAGATGCCAATGCTTTGAGCGAGGGTGCATCCATGACGTCCTGTTACGGGTAGGGAGGCAGAAAACTGTGTTGGTTATCAGCAGTTCGTGCTCTGCACAGGTCTGAAGCAAAAGCAATCCATTTGGGTTGCAGTGGCCCACACCGTGCTTTCCAATCACTCCATCCCAGGAGATGTAGTCAGAGCCAACTCTAGCATTGAAGTCCCCAAGAATGATGAGCTTGTCTGCATTAGGGATGGCAGCAATGACAGAGTGAAGGTCCTCGTAGAACTTCGCCTTCACTTCATCCGGGTTGGTCATGGTTGGGGCGTAGGCACTGACAGTGGTGAGGTGCTTCTGGCCAGATGCCAGTGGGAGTTTCATGGTCATAAGCCTATCGTTGACTCCCTTTGGGATTCCAGCTAGCTTGCTGACAAGTGCTGTTTTTACTGCAAAACCAATGCCAGCCTCACGTCGCTCTTCGCTTCCTCATCCACTCCAGAAGAAGGTGTAACCAGATCCCCGTTCACAGAGCTCGCTTCGCCTGCAAGCCGAGTCTCACTCAAGGCTGCAATGTCGATGTTGTATCTGGCGAGTTCGGATGCAACTAGTGCTGTTCTCCTTTGGGGTCTGTCCGCGTTATCTCTGTCCAGGAGAGTCCTTATGTTCCAAGCACCAATGGTGAGAGGAACGATCCTTGTTTTTTTCTTTTCTTTCTCTTTGTTTCGACCGCTGATGTAGGGTCCCCGCCAGCCGCGGTATGCTGGCCAGGGTGATATGGAGCAGGCAATTTTTAGGGCACCTTTTCTAGCCCCTTCCTCATGCCAGGGAGGTGAGCAGTGCATTCCTAAAGAGGGCTGCTCAGACGCTCAGACGGCTGCCGAGCTCCATCGCTGCTCCTGTCGACGAAGAACGACCCTATGGCCTGAGCCGCCTGCGTGCAGGTCTGCGGCTGCGACTGCCAGTGTACCCACACCTGTCGTTTCGTCGCTCGCCTGTCGCCACAGGACTTGGGGGTGATGAAATGATGAAGGATGAAAGGTCATTTTGGATGACTGATGACTTGCGCGATGAGTTTGTTTAAAGTGAAGAGGAGTAGCGCAACGTCGACCTCACTCTCTCGTCCGGGTCCACCAATTTCCAGTGGCAAGACTAAGTCGAGACGACTAGAGGATGAGCACGGATGCAGTGGATGACCAAGATATCCTTTCGGTGTCTCATCTTGCTCTCTGCACTCCACAGTGCGTTGCTGTAACCGCCTTCCTCTCCGTTGAACCGATAGGTTTCTTCCGCAGATTCTGCCAGATCCAGACTTCGCATACATGGGTAGACACACCCCGGGGGCCAACTGCGTGTGGCATGCACACAGCACAGTGGAGCTAGATGGCCGTCGGTGGCTCTCCTGAGCCGATGCCCTTTTATGGATCTCCATAAGGGTGTCTAGCCACCCGCCTCACCAGTCCCAGAAGGGAGCGGTGGAAGTGCCGGTTTAGTCGTCGGCAACCCGACCCTGAACAGGTTGTACTGGATTACAGGTTACCAGTAGCAGATCTAATGACCTGACCTGACCTGATGTAGTCAGTAGTCCTACATGTAGACACCATGTGTGTGTTTCCTGTCACCAGTAGTCAGTAGTCCTGCATGTAGATGCTGTGTGTGTTTCCCTGTTACCAGTAGTCAGTTGACCTTCATGTAGACAGTGTGTGTGTGTTTCCCTGTCACCAGTAGTCATACATGTAGAGAGTGTGTATTTCCCTGTCAACAGTAGTCAGCAGTCCTACATGTACTGATAAAGGCACTATATGTGTTTCCTGTCACCAGTAGTCAGTAGACCTACATGTAGACACTATGTGTATGTTTCCTTGTCAACAGTAGTCAGTAGTCCTACATGTACTGATGTAGGAACTTTGTGTGTTTCCTGTCACCAGTAGTCAGTAGACCTACATGTAGACACTATGTGTATGTTTCCCTGTCATCAGTAGTCCTACATGTTCTGATGTAGGCACTATGTGTGTTTCCTATCACCAGTAGTTAGTAGACCTACATGTAGACACTATGTATATGTTTTCCTGTCATCAGTAGTCAGTAGTCCTACATGTACTGATGTAGGCACTATATGTGTTTTCTGTCACCAGTAGTCAGTAGACCTACATGTAGACAGTGTGTGTGTTTCCTGTCATCAGTAGTCAGGAGACTACATGTAGACATTGTGTGTGTTTCCCTGTCACCAGTAGTCAGTAGAACTACATGTAGGCACTATGTGTTTCCTGTCACCAGTAGTCAGTAGACCTACACGTAGGCACTATGTGTTTCCTGTCACCAGTAGTCAGTAAACCTACATGTAGACAGTTTGTATGTTTCCCTGTCACCAGTAGTGAACAGACCTACATGTAGACACTGTGTGTCTCCAGGTCCTGTGGTGCCCAAAGGCCGCTTTGGTCATGTGGCGGCGGTTGCCCGGGGCAACCTGATGCTGGTGGTCGGGGGATACTCTGGTCAGGTGCTGGACGATCTGATGGTCTACAAGGTGCCCTCTGCCATCGCTCCTCCAAAGGTCAGGGCCTGTTGCCTAATTTACTGTGCTGGCTTTGCTGACTCAGCTCTGTAAACAAAGTCAGTCTGTGTGTGTGTGTGTGTGTGTGTGTGTATGCGTTGGTGTGTGTGTGTGTGTGTGTGTGTGAAACTAAAGTGTGAAACTTTAATGTCAGAATTTTTCTCAGAAAACACAAGCTGTTTGGGAAGCAAACTTCTCAGGATGGTAGGTATGCATGAATCCATTGCAGTTATTACTGTCAATGCACCATACATGTGCCAAGAGGGGTCCAAGGAAGAAATATTGTTGATGTTAAAGTAATGTTGATGTTAAAGTGTTATTGATGTTGTTGAAGTGATGTTGAGGTGATGATGTTGAAGTGTTGTTGATGTGTTGTTCACTTGTTGTTGATGTTGAAGTAATAATAATAATAATAATAATGGTATTTTGGTGTCATATACTGTACCATGTCAAACTGATGCAAACTAGGCCTATTGGTTTGCTCTGCTTGGCCAAATTTCGCGCGGCTAACAGTGAAAAGACGGGCCCGCCCGCTCTCAGCCAATCAAACGCCTCTAAAAGCTGTAAGCGCTGAATCATTCCTTTGGCCAAGGCTCTCCACGCCATCTTGTCAGGTTTACGCTCTGTCTCGTCTTACGCTTTTTTTGGCTATTAAGCGTATTCATTTGGCCTTATTTTGCTGCATGCGGCTTGTGTTTATTGTATTCTTACATTCTGTGTACTCGATTCGACTCGGCACCCTCGATTCGTTCGTTTTTTTCTGCCTCTAAGTCTTCTTCTTCTTTGCGTTCGACAGCTACGCAGTTTGCCTCTAAGTCGATCCTGTCTTTCCTTTCTCTTTTGGGGGTCGGATTTTCACTGGGTGCCTAAGCGCGGGTTCCATGCCTCGTGTGCCATACCACGAAGGCAGGGATCATGATGCTGGGACTGAGACTCGGCAAGAGACTCTCCCAGGCCCGGAGCTCATGATTCCTCCCGATACGGACCGCGGCGATGCGTCGTTAGACGCTGATCGCGGAGGCGACTTTCGTACCAGTAAAACGGTCATGAAGGGGACCGGGGGGAAAGAGGTACGAGCGTCGCCTCCCGAGGTGTCCCAGCGCGAGGCAGGGAGAGGGGGGAATGGCAAGTCCTCTCCTGGCTTTGGGGACTCGCAGCTAGGCGCGAACTCCCAAGGGGAGTAGTTACCCCCATTCTACCCGTACTGGGGTGCACCTATGGTGCACGCTGGGTTGCCGGGAGTACCAAGGGCCAGCCCCTTGTCCGCTCCCCACCTGACCCAACCCAGCACATCTCACAGGGTGACACACGCAGCCCCAACAAGTGGGATCGACTTCTTGTCGGTCAGGTCGAGCTCCTCGACCAATATTGCCACTCTGTCCACAAATCGGGCCTCTGTCAACCCACAGGTGACCTCCACGGTCAGGACCGACGGCGGCTGAGGGGCCCTACTCGGCCCGGGGGAGCCTGCGGTTCCCATCTGCCCAGCCCTCGGTCCTACAGTGAGTCTAGTGGGTGTTTGTCCCCTCACAGCACTCGTGGGTCCCTCTTGCATCCAGGGACGCCCTCTCTGAAAAGAGGTGGCACCCACCATCCCAAGCATGGTTGGACCTACGGTCCACACGCTCCCCACCCGCTTCAGGTGTCAAGGACATAACAGCGGTGGCCAAGGTCCCAGCTCGGGATCGTCCCAGCTCATCCCGCTGGGCTGACCACAGCTCACAGGATGCCCCAGTGGGTACATCCACTTGGGATGGCACCCAGCAGGGGATGGACTGCGAACAAGAGTGGGAGCCCCTGTCTTCGGATGAGGACGAACAAGCAGATGAGCACTCTTCGCCCACATCCCAGGGGGGACAGATTGAGCCCGCGCCTCCCTAGGGACCAGCCTGAACCAAACTCGGACTTTGCCGAGCTCGAACTGACCCTCCCCAATAGGGTCACGTATGCCGAATCAGTCCCTCAGGCTACTTTGTTACCCTTGACCCTCCTAACGCCATGTGACTCTAACTCCAGAACCACAAGGCGACTCAGGGTGCCAGAAATGGTGCAGGAATGGCTTAATAAGCCAGCCCGCACTGTCAGGGGTGCTGCTTCCATCCCTCCTCCAGGCAGGGAGTCCCTCTCTGCCCCGGGTGCCTTTTCCCTGGGAAAGTTCCTTAAAGATTCCTCCAAGGGAGGGGTGTGGTCCTGGTACACACAGGACCACCCTGCCTACAGCGAAGCAGAGCCCTCCGCACAGGACAGGATGTTGGTCTCACAGCACCTTCCCCACTTCAGCTACCCTATCCTTTAAAACGTTAGCAGAGGGGGACAAATTGGCCCGCCGCTGCCTCCTCGAGGTTTCCACAGCTTACACCTTCTTCGACGCGTTCCTCCACAGGGCCAGTGAGCTGTGGGAACAGCGTCCGGTTAATCAGGACACGGGGTCTCCTTCCTCTGTCCCGCCTGGCCTCTTCACCGACCAGAGGTTAAACGCTTTTTGCAATAGAGTAGCCTCTGGTCTCACGGCAGCTGCAGACACAGCTACCAGCCTTCACTTCAATACTGTGCTAGTGCGGCGTGATGCCATTCTCAGCCTCTCTAACATTCCTGTAGAGAAGAGGGCTGCCCTGTGGTCCATCCCAGCACAGCAGCACTCCCTCTTCGGCCAGTATGCGCCCCATTTTGTCAGCCACAGGGCAGAGACAAACAGGGAGGTGGCCTCAGAGACAAACAGGGAGGTGGCCTCAAACAGGGAAGTGGCCTCAGAGACAAACAGGGAGGTGGCCTCAGAGACAAACAGGGAGGTGGCCTCATATTTGGCCCACACCCCTCAGGGGCTCCAGGGTTCTATGCCATTGAAGAGACCGGCCACCAGGGCCCCTCCATATACCACGCTGCCTAAGTCAAAGCAGCGTGTGCAGAATCAGCGGCAGAGGAATAAACCACCTTTTATGTCCGTCCAAGCCGACCGGCCATGCCCAAGGCCAGAAGGCAGCACCCCCAATGACTGGGCCCCGATTCAGCATCGCCAGTCGTTCAGCCCCTCCAAGTAGGAAACTTGTCCCGGCATGCACATCAGTGGTGTGCTCTGGGACTCAATGACGGGATTATATTGGTGCTAGAGTCGGGGTACATGCTGCCTTGGGCGGAGGACCGCCCCCCTCTAAGATCCACTCCTCCTCCTTAGGTGCCCAGCTCGACGGAGCAGGAGAGCATCCTAGAAAAAGAGATATCGCACCTACTCCTCATAGGGGCTATATCTCAACTCTCAGACCCGGGCCCCGGTTTTTATGGCTGGTTCGTGATTCCAAAGGTCTCGGGAGGGTGGAGACCAGTTTTGGACTTGTCCCCCCTCAACAAATTCCTCCCCAAAATCAAATTCAAGATGGACACACAGGCACAGATTCGGGAGACCATCCAACAAGGCGGTTGGGCTACCTCTATCGATCTGGAAGATGCTTATTTTCATATACTCATCCATTCGGCATCCCGTCGGTACCTGAGGTTCGTGTGGAGGGACAAGGTGTTCCAGTTCCTGGCCCTCCCATTTGGTCTGTCCCTTGCCCCTTTCCTGTTTACCAAGGTGGTGTGGGAATTGGGGTCCGTCGTCCGCTCGGAATCAATTTGTCTCTGTGTGTACCTGGACGACTGGCTTATCCTGGCCCAGTCGCAGGCCCTGTGCCTGAGTCATACGGCCAGACTTCTAGACCTTTGCTCCCAACTGGGCTTCCTCATGGACCAGGAGATATGCGATCTGTCCCCAAGTCAGTCCTTCGACTTCTTAGGGATAAGATTCGACACGCGGTCCATGATAGTCTCTCTGGCGCCAGATTGCTGGGACCGTCTGGCAGGCCTCCTCAGCCACTCCTCCCAAGATTCAGCGCGGACACTTTCTTCCCTCTTGGGCATGATGGAGTCTACGGCACCTCTCATTCCCCTGGGCAGGGTTCTCAAGCGCCCTCTCCAGAGGGCACTGAGGTTACGCCGGTCCCAGAGCACTCAGCCATGGGATACCCAGATATGTCTGGGCGAGTGGTTCCTCGAGGTGACATCAGAGTGGTTAATCACCCCTCTTCGGACACAGGGGGTGCCCATACCCCCACCTACTCTTCAGGTGGCACTCTTCACAGATGCCTCCTCCCTGGGCTGGGGAGCCCACATGGACTCATTCCATGCAGCAGGGACTTGGTCCCCGGAGGAGCGCCTATGCCACATCAATGTTCTGGAACTGGAGGCAGTTCGCAGGGCTCTCCTGCACTTCATGGGGGAGGCCACTGGCAAGACCATCCGCTTGTTCATGGACAAGACGACGGTCACATGTTATGTGAACAAATGGTGGGGGGGGGAGCGCACTCGGCAGACCTCTCCCTGCGGACCGAGGCTCTCCTCCGTTGGTGCCACAGCAAGGGCATTGCACTTTCAGCGAGACACTTAGCAGGAAAAGCCAACATCTTGGCAGATGCTCTCAGCAGGTCCAAGAGTGTCATACGCACAGAGTGCACCCTGGACAAGGACAGCCTTCAGGGGGTGTGGGAACAGTGGTTTCGGCCGATGGTGGACCTTGTTCAACAAGAGACTTCCCACTTATGTCTCTTCGGTTGCCGACCCAGAAGCGTGGGCAGTGGATGCTCTCTCTCTAGACTGGAGCAGTCTGATTGCCTCCGCGTTTCCTCCCTTTCCAATTCTGTCCAAGGTGATACGGAAAGACAGATTGGAACGCCCGCAGCTGATCCTCATTGCACCGAAATGGCCAGCCCAGACCTGGTTTCCGGACCTTCAGTCCCTGACACATGTTTCCACCCCTGGAACTTGAAACCAAATCTCATCTGCTGAGGCAGCCTCGCTCGGGCATTCCTCATTCCAATCCTCAACTGCTCCACCTGCACGCATGGCTGCTGTGCAGTCGGAACTGTCAGCATCACCATTGAAGTCCTCGACTCCTCGGTCGGCCTCTGTGTTGGCTGCGCTGACCCAGGGGTGTGCCTCCTCTGACCTCCTCTCCATAGTCACCAGAGCAAGGAGGCAGGGAACGGAGACTTTGTATGACTTTCGCTGGAAGAAATGGTTGCGGTGGTGTACAGCTCAGGGCATTCCCCCTACGAACCCTACGAGCATGCAGCTGGCCAACTTTCTGGCTCACTGCTCCTCGGTTCTCATCCTGTCTGCTAGTTCTGTGCGAGGGTACAGGTCTGCCATCTGTACCACAATTCAAACAGATAGGTGGTCCCGCTTTTGAAGCGGATTTCCTGCTCAGAGAGGTGGCTAGGGGTGCCCCTCTGAAGGAAGCTAGAAACCCCAGAAGAGTGCCCCTCTGGGACTTGTTCCTGGTGCTGGATTTCATTCGAAAACAGCCCTTCAAGCCATTGGGGACTATTCCTTTTTGACATCCTCGCCCTCAAGACCACTTTCCTTCTGTGGCTGGCCACAGGCCGTCGTAGAGGTGAACTGCATGGTCTTAGTGGAATGCCACAAGATCTGGCCTTCCACAGAGATGGTTCCATCACTATTCATTTTCTTCCAGAGTTTTCTGGCTAAGAACCAAGACCCTGAGGTTCCTTCCCCCTCTCTGAGGGTCAGACCTTTGTCTGATATTCTTGCCCAAGATGATGATGATAGGCATCTCTGCCCTGTTCGGTGTCTCAAATATTATTGGGATAGGTCTCGCCATAGGCGTTCTTCTCAGAGGCGTCTGCTCATCTCCCTCAATGAGAATTACAAGAAAGACATCGCTGCAGGCACCATTTCCCGCTGGGTTTCCCAAGTCATTCGTAGAGCCTACTCTCATGCACACAGGGATATCAGCTGTCTTCATCCCAGAGCACATGAAGTGCGGGCCATAGCTACTTCGGCTGCTTTCCAGCACTCAGTGCCAACGCAGCATGTCTTGGAGGCAGCCTTCTGGTGGTCTGAGAATCCCTTCATCAACTTCTATCTCAGGAATTTCCGTATGACCAGAGCTGACGGTTCCAAGGGGATTTCCTTTGTCGCGGCTAACACTGCCGTCTCAGTTACAAGGGCTCCCCATACAAACCAGTAGGCGTTGCCCTCCTCCATTTGCTTTAAATTCTGCATCAGTTTGACATGGTACAGTATATGACACCAAAAGGAGGAGTTTGTATTATACTCCATGTTTGGTGTTACATATACTTACCATGTCAAACTCGAATGCCCGCCCGTCCGTCCCCGCGTCTCCGCTGTGGTTCTCATGGGGCATTTTCTTCGATGGCCACGGAATGATTCAGCGCTTATAGCTTTTAGAGGCATTTGATTGGCTGAGAGTGGGCAGGCCCGTCTTTTCATTGTTAGCCGCGCGAAATTTGGCCAAGCAGAGCAAACCAATAGGCCTAGTTTGCATCAGTTTGACATGGTAAGTATATGTAACACCAAACATGGAGTATAATACAAACTCCTCCTTTATATAGCGCTGAATCTTGTGCAGAGACAAATCAAAGCTCTTACGCAGGAATAATTCACACGCATGCAAAATTCTAAAACTGGAGAAACTGAAGACAAGGAAGAGGCAGGGAAGGGAGGCTATTTTGGGAAGAGGTGGGTTTTAAGGCCAGACTTGAAAGAACTGAGTGTGGAGACTTGACGAAGCGAAAGAGGAAGTTCATTCCAATTGCAAGATCCAGAGACAGAGAAAGAACGGCGGCCAACAGTCGAGTGTTTGAATCTGGGTATGCGTAAACAGAGTGGATCCGAAGCTGATTGTAGTAAGTGAGATGGAGTGTAGATGTGAAGGCAGCCACAGAGATAGGAAGGGGCAGATTTGTGAATACATTTATAACATAGAGTGCTGATCTTGTACTTTATTCTGTGTGAGACAGGGAGCCTGTGGAGATGCTGCAGAAGAGGAGTGATGTGCTCAGATCTTTTCTTTCTGAGGACGAGTCGGGCAGCAGAGTTCTGTATGCGCTGAAGGGACTGAATCAATGAAGCAGGAAAACCAGACAATAGAGAATTAGTTACAGTAGTCAAGGCGAGAGAGAATGAGAGAAATGACAAGTCTAGATGTTGCGTCAATGGACAGATATTTCTGGATGGAACTAATGCACCGCAATTGACAGTAGCAGGATTGACATGTCTGACTGATAAATTTTTGCATGGACAGTGTGTTGTCAAGGACAATGCCAAGGTTCTTGACTGAACTGGAAAGAGGGAAAGTGTTGTTGATGTTGAAGTTTAAGTGTTGTTGATGGTGAAGTGTTGAAGTTGAAGTGTTATTGATGTTGAAATGTTGATGTTGAAGTGTTGTTGATGTCAAATGTTGATGCTGAAGTGTTGTTGATGTTAAAGTGTTGATGTTTCAGGGGGAGAGGCAGAGGGAAGAGGACCACTGTGAGCGCTACAGGATACGGATGCTGTGTCTAGATGACCCAGAGTGTGTCTTCTGCAACAACGGCTCCTTGTTGGAGGGAGTGTGCTGTGTGCATCGCTCCCATGCTGAGGTCAGCAATTTTTCTCTTTCTCATCTGCCTTAACATGCTTTTCTTTTCTTATTATCAGTATTTTGTATTGTGAAGTAAACAGACTACAAGGAGAAAGTCTCGACAAACTTAAGATTTGATTAAGATTCTGTGAGAGGGAGGGAGAAGGAGAGGTGTGGACAACTGGTGCTGTTATTGCAGCAGAGGAGTGGTGGTGTTGTGTTGTGAATGAACATCATGTGTCATTGATTAAGATTCTGTTACAGGGAAGGAGTGTCAGAGGGGAGTGGTGGTGTGTGGTGATGTGAGAGGGGAGTGGTGGTGTGTGGTGATGTGAGAGGGGAGTGGTGGTGTGTGGTGATGTGGTGATGTCAGAGGGGAGTGGTGGTGTGTGGTGATGTGAGAGGGGAGTGGTGGTGTGTGCTGATGTGGTGATGTGAGAGGGGAATGGTGGTGTGTGGTGATGTGGTGATGTGAGAGGGGAGTGGTGGTGTGTGGTGATGTGAGAGGGGAGTGGTGGTGTGTGGTGATGTGGTGATGTCAGAGGGGAGTGGTGGTGTGTGCTGATGTGGTGATGTCAGAGGGGAGTGGTGGTGTGTGGTGATGTCAGAGGGGAGTGGTGGTGTGTGGTGATGTCAGAGGGGAGTGGTGGTGTGTGCTGATGTGGTGATGTCAGAGGGGAATGGTGGTGTGTGGTGATGTGGTGATGTCAGAGGGGAGTGGTGGTGTGTGGTGATGTCAGAGGGGAGTGGTGGTGTGTGCTGATGTGGTGATGTCAGAGGGGAATGGTGGTGTGTGCTGATGTGGTGATGTCAGAGGGGAATGGTGGTGTGTGCTGATGTGGTGATGTCAGAGGGGAATGGTGGTGTGTGGTGATGTCAGAGGGGAGTGGTGGTGTGTGGTGATGTGAAGGGGAGTGGTGGTGTGTGGTGATGTGAAGGGGAGTGGTGGTGTGTGGTGATGTCAGAGGGTGGTGGTGGTGTGAGGTGATGTGAGAGGGGAGTGGTGGTGTGTGGTGTGAGAGGGGAGTGGTGGTGTGTGGTGTGAGAGGGGAGTGGTGGTGTGTGGTGATGTGAGAGGGGAGTGGTGGTTTGTGGTGATGTCAGAGGGGAGTGGTGGTGTGTGGTGATGTCAGAGGGGAGTGGTGGTGTGTCCACAGCTGTGCACCAAGGGGGATGTGCAGGACTCCCCAGACCGCTGTCCAGGTATCTGTCCGGCGCTGCACACCTGTGGGGCCTGCGTCAGCCATGGGCGTGGCGCCAATCTGACTCTCACATCCGCCCCACGCCAACAACGCATCCACAGTCAGCAGTGCAGCTGGTGTGTTAAGGAGGCCACCTGCCAGACACGATCAGGTCAGTGTGTGTGTGTGTGTGTGTGTGTGTGTGTGTGTGTGTGTGTTTGTTTGTGTGTGTGTGTGTGGTTTTTCTTGTTGTTGTAGTTACAGACTCCAAGGGCACATGGCTTAGATGTGGTTATGGTTGTTATGGGTTACAGACCCCAAGAGCACATGTCCCAAATGTGTTGGTGGTGGTTGTTGTTGGCTACAGACCCCAAGGGGACATGTCCCAAATGTGGTGCTTGTTGCTGTTGTGGGTTACAGACCCCAAGGGCACATGACCTAGATGTGGTTGCTGTTGTGGGTTACAGACCCCAAGGGCACATGACCTAGATGTGGTTGCTGTTGTGGGTTACAGACCCCAAGGGCACATGACCTAGATGTGGTGTTTGTTGTTATGGGTTACAGACCCCAAGGGCACATGACCAAAATGTGGTGTTTGTTGTGGGTTACAGACCCCAAGGGCACATGACCTAGATGTGGTGTTTGTTGTTATGGGTTACAGACCTCAAGGGCACATGACCAAAATGTGGTGTTTGTTGTGGGTTCAGACCCCAAGGGCACATGACCAAGATGTGGTGTTTGTTGTGGGTTTATAGACCCCAAGGGCACATGTCCTAGATGTGGTTGTTGTGGGTTACAGACCCCAAGGGCATGTGTCCTAGATGTGTTTGTTGTTATTGATTGGTTGATTAATATGGATACTTATATAGCGCCTATCCTCGGTTGGAGACCAAGCTCTGAGCGCTTTACAAACACGGGGTCATTTGCACAACAGGCTGCCTACCTGGGTAGAGCCAACTGATGGCTGCCATTGGGTGCTCATCATCCATTTCCTGTGTCATTTAATCAGATTTCAGGCACGCACACAAAAATACACTCAGACAAACATGTATTGATGTAACATTTAACATTTTATGTGTATGACCTTTTTGTTTATTTACCTCGCCATGTAGGCAGCCATACTCCGTTTTCGGGGGTGTACATGCTGGGTATGTTCTTGTTTCCATAACCCACCGAACACTGACATGGATTACAGGATCTTTAACATACGTATTTGATCCTCTGCGTGCATATATACATGAAGGGGGTTCAGGCACTGGCAGGTCTGCACATATGTTGACCTGGGAGATTGGAAAAATCTCCACCCTTTACCCACCAGGCGCCACCGAGATTCGAACAGGGGACCCTCAGATTGACAGTCCAACGCTTTAACCATTCGGTTGTTGTGTCCGTCATGGGTTACAGACCCCAAAGGCACGTGTCCTAGATGTATTTGTAGTTGTGGGTTACAGACTCAAAGGGCACGTGTCCTCGATGTGGTTGTTGTTGTGGATTACAGACCCCAAGGGCACGTGTCCTTGATGTGGTTGTTGTTGTGGGTTACAGACCCCAGGAGCATGTGTCCTTGCTGTGGGTTGTTGTTGTGGGTTACAGACCCCAAGGTCAGGCGTCCTCGATGTAGTGTTTGTTGTTGTGGGTTACAGACCCCAAGGTCAGGTGTCCTCGATGTGGTGTTTGTTGTTGTGGGTTACAGACCCCAAGGTCAGGTGTCCTCGATGTAGTGTTTGTTGTTGTGGGTTATAGACCCCAAGGTCAGGTGTCCTCGATGTGGTGTTTGTTGTTGTGGGTTACAGACCCCAAGAGCACATAACCTAGGTGTGTTTGTCATAGGTTACAGACCCCAAGGGCATATGTCCAAGATGTGTTTGTTGTTGCTGTGGATTACAGACCCCAAGGGCACGTGTCCTAGATATGTTTGTTGTTGCTGTGGGTTAAAGACCCCAAGGGCATGTGTCCTCAGTGTGGTTGTTGTTGTTGTGGGTTAATAATAATGATAATAATGGTATTTATATAGCGCTGAATCTTGTGCATAGACAAATCAAAGTGTTTTCGCACCAGTCATTCACAGTCAAACCCTCAAAGTGCTGGATATAATAAAACATACATACAGAAATCATGCTTAAAACAAAAGGATAGTTTGCCTCCGCTACCTGTGCTCTGATTTGGGGCATTTGTATGCTTATCAGTAAGAATAAATAGGTAAACCTATATATTTTTGGAAAGTACAGTGAATGGAGAATCAGATAAAAGTAAGAAAAAGGCTGTACCTTGTATGTAGTTGGAGATATTCCATAGGATATAATTAACAAATTTTGCACACTTGTTTTCCAAAAACGTCAACCACAATGTTTATAGGTATTTTCACATCATTTACAGAGTCAAAATCTCAAAATTGGAATTAAACTGTACAAAAAATGTTCTGGCTGCAGAATCATGATATGAATATAACTGAAACAATGAAATTATAAGTATTGTATTATTTGTTTGAGACACACCCACCGACGCCACGCACACGCACATCTACAATACTTTATGCAATCACATGCAAAAACAGAAATAAATGTTTTCTTTTAGCTCATGTTGCTTTCAAAAGCAGCAAGAATGCTTGAAATCAAAGTAATTTCCAGTTTTCTATCTTGATTTGGTCAAGAAATCGCAATAGATCCATGCCTAACCCACTTTACCACCCCTCTCCACCCCCATCACCCACCCCCCAGTTTTTGTAGCTGGAGACACAAAACTGAATGAACAACAAGCAAGCCAGCATGCCCAAGTGTCAAAATAACAAAGCCGTTTTCACCAGAATCCCTGTCAGCAAATGAATCATCACTGGTGACAAGGTCACTCATTTCCTGAGCTTTGTCAACTTCAGTGTGACTCATTGTTTACAAAAGTAAGAAGATCTGGACTTGTAAACTCGATCAAAGTTTGTGCAAACACAAGCAGGGAGGCTGCTGAGCATAGCTGTACGATGTTGGACCTTATGTAAACAGAGCCACGATCGTGGCCCATCGCACTTCACCGGGAAAGCCACGATCGTGGCTCATCGCGCTCTCCGGGTTAAGGCCAGACTTGAAAGAGCTGAGTGTGGAGACTTGACGAAGCGAAAGAGGAAGTTCATTCCAATTGTAAGCTCCAGAGACAGAGAAAGAACAGCGGCCAACAGTCGAGAGTTTGAATCTGGGTATGTGTAAACAGAGTGGATCTGATGCTGATCGTAGTGAGCGAGATGGAGTGTAGAGGTGAAGGCAGCCACAGAGATAGGAAAGGGCTGATTTGTGAATACATTTATAACATAGAGTGTTGATCTTGTACTTTATTCTGTGTGAGACAGGGAGCCAGTAGAGATGTTGCAGAAGAGGAGTGATGTGCTCAGATCGTTTCTTTCTGAGGACGAGTCGGGCAGCAGAGTTTTGTATGCGCTGAAGGGACCGAATGGATGAAGCAGGCAAACCAGACAATAAAGAGTTACAGTAGTCAAG
This sequence comes from Babylonia areolata, assembly GCF_041734735.1. Taxonomy (NCBI): domain Eukaryota; kingdom Metazoa; phylum Mollusca; class Gastropoda; order Neogastropoda; family Buccinidae; genus Babylonia; species Babylonia areolata. The sequence goes on along the minus strand of NC_134889.1, from coordinate 300,081 downwards.
GCGAGAGAGAATGAGAGAAACGACAAGTCTAGATGTTGTGTCTATGGACAGATATTTCTGGATGGAACTAATGCACCGCAATTGACAGTAGCAGGATTGACATGTCTGACTGATAAATTTTTGCATGGACAGTGTGTTGTCAAGGACAACGCCGAGGTTCCTGACTGAACTGGAAAGAGGGATGGATGTACTGCCAAGTTTGTGTCAATTGTGATGGAAGAGAGTTTTTGTTTAGTTCTTATGATCATTGCTTCGGTTTTGTCCATGTTCAATTGTAACTCATTTAGAGTCGTCCAATAATGAATGTCCAGGAAGTTTCTGGATGTTTCTTGCAAGAGTGACGACAGTTTTTTGGCGGTATCACTCTTCTGGAGTTGAGTGTCATCAGCATAATAATGATGACTGACATTATGGTGGTTGATAATTTCAGCCAGAGGAGCAATGTACAGTGTGAAGAGCACTGGGCCTAAAACAGATCCCTGTGGGACTCCATGTTCAGTTTTAAAAGGGTTCAGACTGGAAATTATCAACAATGACAGACTGGAATTGATCAGTGAGATAAGATTTGAACCAGTTTAGAACAGTGCCGTTGATACCAAAGGTAAAATGAAGACAGGAAAGAAGGATTGAATGTCTATCGCGTCAAAGGCGGTTGAAAAGTCGAAAAGAGTGAGAGTGGAGATCTGTCCTGAGTCAGACGCTAGCAGTAGGTTATTCAGGATGTGGAGGAGAGTGGTTTCGGTGCTGTGGTCAGCACGATAGGCAGACTGAAATAAGTGGATGAGATTGTTGAAACAAAGGTGATTGTTGAGCTGCTTCAGCTTTTTCAAGGAGTTTGGACAGGAATGGAAGATTAGAAGCTGGTTAATAGTTTTTCAAAATGTTTGTGTCAAGGTTGGATTTCTTCAGAAGAGGCTGGACGATTGCAGTTTTGAAAGTGGATGGAAACGTTCCAGTGAGAAGGGATGAGTTGACAATATTGGTGATTGTGGGGAGAAGCTATGAGACACACCGGGAAAAGACAGAGGCTGGTATAGGATCGAGCTCACAGGATTTTATTGTCATTTCTTTCAGGATTTCATGGACTTCTGTTTCAGTTAATGGATTAAGAAATGGAGAGGAGTGCCATTGAATTGAGGATCAGGATGAGCAAGTTGGAAAGACATTTGGTCTAAGATGATACGAATAGTTTGGACTTTGTCAAAAAAGAAAGAGGAGAAGACATTAGGGAGTACATTCAAAGTGTAGGCAGAAGGAAGAGGAGTCATGTTTGCAGTACCGAGAAGATTTGACATGATAGAGTAAAGAGATGTGGCATCCAGAACTTGAGAAGAAAAGAAGTTTGTCTTCACTGATGAGATCATATGTTTGACTTTATTTGTTTTTGGAAGATTTTCAAACTTTCAGTTTTGTTGATCGCCATCGCCTTTCCAATTGGTGACGTTTGCGTTTTGCAAGTCGAATGTCTTGTGTGTACCATGGGGCAGAAGGTCTATCAGGGAGCATGCGGGTAGTGGGGGGTGAATGTTCATCCAGCAGTTGAGAGAGGACAGTGTTGTAATGTGTAGAGACGTCAATGTGGGAAGAAATTTTGGAAAGGCTTTCAGCAGCTTGAGAAGAAAAAGTGTTTATGTTGATGGATTTCAGGTTGCGACGAGTAACGGATTTTTTGGTTCTGGTAGGTTTGGAAATATTAAGCAAGAATATGACAGCAGATGCCCTAGATGTAGTGTTTGTTCTTGTGGGTTACAGATCCCAAGGGCACATGTCCTAGATGTGGTGTTTGTTTTTGTGGGTTACAGACCCCAAGGGTACATGTCCTAGATGTGTTTGTTTTTGTGGGTTACAGACCCCAAGGGCACATGTCCTAGATGTGGTGTTTGTTTTTGTGGGTTTCAGACCCCAAGGGCACATGTCCTAGATGTGTTTGTTTTTGTGGGTTTCAGACCCCAAGGGCACATGTCCTAGATGTGTTTGTTTTTGTGGGTTACAGACCCCAAGGGCACATGTCCTAGATGTGGTGTTTGTTTTTGTGGGTTTCTGACCCCAAGGGCACATGTCCTAGATGTGGTGTTTGTTTTTGTGGGTTACAGACCCCAAGGGCACATGTCCTAGATGTGGTGTTTGTTTTTGTGGGTTTCAGACCCTAAGGGCACATGTTCTAGATGTGGTGTTTGTTTTTGTGGGTTTCAGACCCTAAGGGCACATGTTCTAGATGTGGTGTTTGTTTTTGTGGGTTACAGACCCCTAGGGCACATGTCCTAGATGTGGTGTTTGTTTTTGTGGGTTACAGACCCCAAGGGCACATGTCCTAGATGTGGTGTTTGTTTTTGTGGGTTACAGACCCCAGGGGCACATGTCCTAGATGTGGTGTTTGTTTTTGTGGGTTTCAGACCCCAAGGGCACATGTCCTAGATGTGTTTGTTTTTGTGGGTTTCAGACCCCAAGGGCACATGTCCTAGATGTGTTTGTTTTTGTGGGTTACAGACCCCAAGGGCACATGTCCTAGATGTGGTGTTTGTTTTTGTGGGTTTCTGACCCCAAGGGCACATGTCCTAGATGTGGTGTTTGTTTTTGTGGGTTACAGACCCCAAGGGCACATGTCCTAGATGTGGTGTTTGTTTTTGTGGGTTTCAGACCCTAAGGGCACATGTTCTAGATGTGGTGTTTGTTTTTGTGGGTTTCAGACCCTAAGGGCACATGTTCTAGATGTGGTGTTTGTTTTTGTGGGTTACAGACCCCTAGGGCACATGTCCTAGATGTGGTGTTTGTTTTTGTGGGTTACAGACCCCAAGGGCACATGTCCTAGATGTGGTGTTTGTTTTTGTGGGTTACAGACCCCAAGAGCACATTTCCTAGATGTGGTGTTTGTTTTTGTGGGTTACAGACCCCAAGAGCACATTTCCTAGATGTGGTGTTTGTTTTTGTGGGTTACAGACCCCAAGGGCACATGTCGGGCAGCAAACCAGACGCGGTCAGGGTTGGAGGGGTGGTGGGGGGGGCTGAGTCAGCAGCTGACATCCCTGCTGCAGTGCCAGAAGGAGGACTTCCCTGCAGGCCTGCACTGGATCAAGTACCGCAACCCCAAGAACCTGTCCTTCCCTGATGAGGTAGGTGTCATGATTCTGTCCTTCCCTAATGTGGTAGGTGTCATGAACCTGTTCTCTGATGAGGTAGGTGTCATGATTCTGCCCTTCCCTGATGAGGTAGGTGTCATGAACCTGTTCCCTGATGAGGTAGGTTTCATGAACCCATTCCCTAATGAGGTAGGTGTCATGAACCTGTTCTCTGATGAGGTAGGTGTCATGATTCTGTCCTTCCCTGATGAGGTAGGTGTCATGAACCTGTTCCCCGATGAGGTAGGTTTCATGAACCTGTCCTTCCCTAATGAGGTAGGTGTCATGAACCTGTTCTCTGATGAGGTAGGTGTCATGATTCTGTCCTTCCCTAATGAGGTAGGTGTCATGAACATGTCCTTCCCTGATGAGGTAAGTTTCATGAACCTGTTCTCTGATGAGATAGGTGTCATGAATCTGTCCTTCCCTGATGAGGTAGGTTTCATGAACCTGTTCCCTGATGAAGTAGGTGTCATGAATCTGTCCTTCCCTGATGAGGTAGGTGTCATGAATATGTCCTTCCCTGATAAGGTAAGTTTCATGAACCTGTTCTCTGATGAGATAGGTGTCATGAATCTGTCCTTCCCTGATGAGGTAGGTTTCATGAACCTGTTCCCTAATGAGGTAGGTGTCATGAACCTGTTCCCTGATGAGGTAGGTTTCATGAACCTGTTCTCTGATGAGGTAGGTGTCATGATTCTGTCCTTCCCTAATGAGGTAGGTGTCATGAACATGTCCTTCCCTGATGAGGTAAGTTTCATGAACCTGTTCTCTGATGAGATAGGTGTCATGAATCTGTCCTTCCCTGATGAGGTAAGTTTCATGAACCTGTTCTCTGATGAGATAGGTGTCATGAATCTGTCCTTCCCTGATGAGGTAGGTTTCATGAACCTGTTCCCTGATGAAGTAGGTGTCATGAACCTGTTCTCTGATGAGGTAGGTGTCATGATTCTGTCCTTCCCTGATGAGGTAGGTGTCATGAACCTGTCCTTCCCTGATGAGGTAAGTTTCATGAACCTGTTCTCTGATGAGATAGGTGTCATGAATCTTTCCTTCCCTGATGAGGTAGGTTTCATGAACCTGTTCTCTGATGAAGTAGGTGTCATGAACCTGTCCTCTGATGAGGTTCAGTTTTCCACTAAAACAAGAAGGTTGCATTTTTGTTTTGACATTGTTTACTTTGGTAATTTGAGAATTGATTTTTTTGGTAATTGTACTTTTCTTGTGATTTTTTTTAACCTTATTTATGCACATCCATGTGTTGAAGGATGCAAGAGTGCTGGCAGGTCTGCATTTGCTACTTTATTTTTTAGAACTGTGTGTTCTGAATGTGCTTGCAGCTGAAATGTTTCTTAATGCTTTCTGTGTGTGTGCATGATCTGTAAGTGTTTTTCTTGGTAGATGTTAACATTGCCTCTCTTGTGCTGGCTTCAGCTGTCGATCAGACGCATGACCAGTGGGACCCTGGGATACGTGTCCACCACCAAGATAGAGAGCGAGTTCACCTACACGGCCAGGTTTGTGGGCTTCCTGCACCCCCTCAACGCCCGCCCACCCCCCTCCCAGTCTCTGCGCCTCTACCTGGGGCTGTCCTTTGCCCAGGCACGACTTTACCTGGGGGCTGACGAGACCGAGGAGAGTAAGGTGAGGGTGTGTGTGTGTGTGTGTCTGTGTGTGTGTGTGTGTGTGTGTGAACATGTGTATGTGTCTGTGTGTGATGTTATGTCATCATACTTTCATCCAGTACGATGTATGTATGTGTTGTGTGCAGGAGAAGATCATATCGATGGGCAAACAGACCTTGTTCAACCAGACATTTGCTGACCACCGACCCAACCGACCCCTGTTTCCCAAAGTGGGCAGAGGTCACAAGTACTACATTGCTCAGGTCAGTGGCAAAGGGAGAACTGTTCACTGGCTGCTTTAACCCCATGACTGCTAAGCCTAGTAGAAAAGAGGCTAGCCTGGCATGAAATTTAAATGTTGTCACTATTTTTGTATTCTTTTAATTGGCATCATTGACTTGGTTGAACAAAATGAATGCAGTCCACGTAGGAAGAAGCTGTGATAAAGAATGGTGACTGACACCCTGACCTGTAAGCTGTCTGCTTGTCTTATGTTTCAGCCCTTCACTGACCTGACACCCTGACCTGTAAGCTGTCTGCTTGTCTTATGTTTCAGCCCTTCACTGACCCAACACCCTGACCTGTAAGCTGTCTGCTTGTCTTATGTTTCAGCCCTTCACTGACCTGACACCCTGACCTGTAAGCTGTCTGCTTGTCTTATGTTTCAGCCCTTCACTGACCTGACACCCTGACCTGTAAGCTGTCTGCTTGTCTTATGTTTCAGCCCTTCACTGACCTGACACCCTGACCTGTAAGCTGTCTGCTTGTCTTATGTTTCAGCCCTTCACTGACCTGACACCCTGACCTGTAAGCTGTCTGCTTGTCTTATGTTTCAGCCCTTCACTGACCTAAGTCTGCATTCTTCTCTTCTGTTACACTGTACCACCCTACTTTACCTTAAAATTGTTATGCCATGCTGTTTTTCCTTTTATTTATTTATTATTTGAATGGTGGAACATTTGTACTTTAGAGGAATATTTATAAAATGTGCGCAGGTGTTTATAAATTATGTTTTTGCTTGCATTGATGTGTTTGTGTGTATGATAGGCATATGCAAACAGGTGTAGGTGTGTTTGTGTGTGTGTGCTTCATGTTTGTGTGTGTGAGTGCTTCATGTTTGTGTGTGGGTGTGTGCTTTGTGTGTGTGTGTTTATATATGAGCACATATGTGTGTGTGCATACAAGTGTATGTGATATTTGGTTCCCCACCACCCAGCCACACACATAGACATACAGACACAGAAACACGCACACACTAACGCTAACACTAGCACAAGTACAGAGGTGTTTGTATGTTGTGTGTGATCCTGTGTTGTCCAAGCAACATACAGCCATAGCACCAGACATGGCTTCCTGTCAGGCGATACAGCAGGTGATGGAGGAGCTGACCTGTTGTTCAGTTTCTCCATGACCGTGTGGCCAGGTGACAGAACAGGTGATCAATGAACTGACTTGTATTTTAGTTGTTCTGCAGGTCAGCTCATCTTTTTTTTTTTTTTTAATATCTGTTTATTCATTTACTCATTTATTTATCTGTTTATTCTTTTCTGCATTGTATTTTATTTCATGATGTATCTGCTTCCTTTTTTTTTTCTCCTCAAGGCCTGACTTAGTGCGTTGGGTTACACTGTTGGTCAGGCATCTGCTTCTGACCTTGTGGCCAGGTGACAGAACAGGTGACAGATGAGGTCACCTATAGTTTTATCCTTGGCCTTGTGGCCAGGTGATTTATGAGGCCACCTGTAGTTGTTTAGTTTATCCTTGACCTTGCCACAGATGATTGATGAGGTCACCTGTAGTTGTTTATCTTTGACCTTGCCGCTACATGATTGATGGGGCCACCTGTAGTTTAGTTTATCCTTGAACTTGTTGCCAGGTGATTGATGAGGTCACCTGTAGTTGTTTTGTTTATTCTTGACCTTGTCGCCAGTTGATTGATGAGGTCACCTGTAGTTGTTTATCCTTGACCTTGTTGCCAGGTGATTGATGAGGTCACCTGTAGTTGTTTTGTTTATTCTTGACCTTGTCGCCAGTTGATTGATGAGGTCACCTGTAGTTGTTTATCCTTGACCTTGTCGCCAGGTGATTGATGAGGTCACCTAAGTGGAGTGATGGCTTAGAGGTAACGCGTCCGCCTAGGAAGCAAGAGAATCTGAGCGCGCTGGTTCGAATCACAGTTCAGCTGCCGATATTTTCTCCCCCTCCACTAGACCTTGAGTGGTGGTCTGGATGCTAGTTATTTGGATGAGACGATAAACCGAGGTCCCGTGTGCAGCATGCAATTAGCGCACGTAAAAGAACCCACGGCAACAAAAGGGTTGTTCCTGGCAAAATTCTGTAGAAAAATCCAATTCGATAGGAAAAACAAATAAAACTACACACAGGAAAAAATACAAAAAAATGGGTGGCGCTGTAGTGTAGCGACGCGTCTCCCTGGGGAGAGCAGCCCGAATTTCACACAGAGAAATTGGATGTGATAAAAAGAAATACAAATCCAAATACCTGTAGTTGTTTAGTTTATCCTTAACCTTGTCACCAGGTGATTGATGAGGTCACCAGTAGTTTAGTTTATCCTTGACCTTGCTGCCAGGTGATTGATGAGGTCACCTGTAGTTTAGTTTATTCTTGACCTTGCCGCCAGGTGATTGATGAGGTCACCTATAGTTGTTTAGTTTATCCAGACGTTGCCGCCAGGTGATTGATGAGGTCACCTATAGTTGTTTAGTTTATCCAGACGTTGCCGCCAGGTGATTGATGAGGTCACCTATAGTTGTTTAGTTTATCCAGACGTTGCCGCCAGGTGATTGATGAGGTCACCTATAGTTATTTAGTTTATCCAGACGTTGCCGCCAGGTGATTGATGAGGTCACCTGTAGTTGTTTAGTTTATCCAGACGTTGCCGCCAGGTGATTGATGAGGTCACCTGTAGTTGTTTAGTTTATCCAGACGTTGCCGCCAGGTGATTGATGAGGTCACCTATAGTTGTTTAGTTTATCCAGACGTTGCCGCCAGGTGATTCATGAGGTCACCTATAGTTTTTAGTTTATCCAGACGTTGCCGCCAGGTGATTGATGAGGTCACCTATAGTTATTTAGTTTATCCAGACGTTGCCGCCAGGTGATTGATGAGGTCACCTGTAGTTGTTTAGTTTATCCAGACGTTGCCGCCAGGTGATTGATGAGGTCACCTGTAGTTGTTTAGTTTATCCAGACGTTGCCGCCAGGTGATTGATGAGGTCACCTATAGTTATTTAGTTTATCCAGACGTTGTCGCCAGGTGATTGATGAGGTCACCTGTAGTTGTTTAGTTTATCCAGGCGTTGCTGCCAGGTGATTGATGACCTTCCTGTGGGTTACCTGGGCTCCAGGTGACGGAACAGGTGCCAGGAATGAGCAAAGAGTCAGAGATGCAGAACTCAGAGGTGACGATTGAGTGGAACGGCTGTCTGCCGGAGCGCTCCACACTGCTGCACCACGTGATCACCTCGGAGTTCCTGGAACCCTACAGTGACGGCAACTGCCAGCAACACTTCAACTGTCTAGGCTGTCTGACTGACACTCTTTGCAGCTGGTGCCAGGTCAGACATCAGGGTGGGGAGTGGGGATTGGGGAGGAGGTCTGTCTGACTGACACTGTGTGCAGCTGGTGCCAGGTCAGACATCAGAGTGGGGAGTGGGGAGGAGGTCTGTCTGACTGACACTGTGTGCAGCTGGTGCCAGGTCAGACATCAGGGTGGGGAGTGGGGAGGAGGTCTGTCTGACTGACACTGTGTGCAGCTGGTGCCAGGTCAGACATCAGGGTGGGGAGTGGGGAGGAGGGCTGTCTGACTGACAGTCTTTGCAGCTGGTGCCCGGTCAGACATCAGAGTGGGGATTGGGGAGGAGGGCTGTCTGACTGACACAGTGTGCAGCTGGTGCCAGGTCAGACATCAGGGTGGGGAGTGGGGAGGAGGGCTGTCTGACTGACACTGTGTGCAGCTGGTGCCAGGTCAGACATCTGGGTGGGGAGTGGGGAGGAGGTCTGTCTGACTGACAGTCTTTGCAGCTGGTGCCCGGTCAGACATCAGAGTGGGGATTGGGGAGGAGGGCTGTCTGACTGACACTGTGTGCAGCTGGTGCCAGGTCAGACATCAGGGTGGGGAGTGGGGAGGAGGGCTGTCTGACTGACACTGTGTGCAGCTGGTGCCAGGTCAGACATCAGGGTGGGGAGTGGGGATTGGGGAGGAGGGCTGTCTGACTGACACTGTGTGCAGCTGGTGCCAGGTCAGACATCAGGGTGGGGAGTGGGGAGGAGGGCTGTCTGACTGACACTGTGTGCAGCTGGTGCCCGGTCAGACATCAGAGTGGGGATTGGGGAGGAGGGCTGTCTGACTGACACAGTGTGCAGCTGGTGCCAGGTCAGACATCAGGGTGGGGAGTGGGGAGGAGGGCTGTCTGACTGACACTGTGTGCAGCTGGTGCCAGGTCAGACATCAGAGTGGGGATTGGGGAGGAGGGCTGTCTGACTGACACAGTGTGCAGCTGGTGCTAGGTCAGACATCAGAGTGGGGATTGGGGAGGAGGGCTGTCTGACTGACACTGTGTGCAGCTGGTGCCAGGTCAGACATCTGGGTGGGGAGTGGGGAGGAGGGCTGTCTGACTGACAGTCTTTGCAGCTGGTGCTAGGTCAGACATCAGGGTGGGGAGTGGGGAGGAGGGTGAAACGGGGGTGGGTGGGGACTGGGGGCTGGGGAGACGGTGTGATGTGAGGGGGATGAGGGGGACACGGGCTTAACAGAAATGGAGAGAAGTGGGTAGCAGTTGTGAAATATAATCTGTCAGGTGCTAATGATGTACACATGATGATGATGTGTCAGGTGCTAATGATGTACACATGATGGTGATGTGTCAGGTGTTAATGATGTACACATGGTGATGATGTGTCAGGTGCTAATGATGTACACATGGTGATGATGTGTCAGGTGCTAACGATGTACACATGGTGATGATGTGTCAGGTGTTAACGATGTACACATGGTGATGATGTGTCAGGTGTTAACTATGTACACATGATGATGACGTGTCAGGTGTTAACGATGTACAAATGGTGATGATGTGTCAGGTGCTAACGATGTACACATGGTGATGATGTGTCAGGTGCTAACGATGTACAAATGGTGATGATATGTCAGGTGTTAACGATGCACACATGTGGTTATGTCTCAGGTGCTGACAATGTACACATGGTGATGATGCTTCAGGTGCTAACGATGTACACATGGTGACAGGTGACGCGGAGCTGTGTGCAGCGTAATGAGACCAACCTGACGTGCATGGCACTGACAACCAACAGCAGTGGGGGGGAGGGAGAGGTGGCGGGAAGGAGGGAGGAGGAGTACTACATCACCTCCCCCTCAGAGTGCCCCAGCTGTGGCAGTCATGTGCAGTGCCACACCTGTGCTGCTGTAAGTAGTTCTGTTTCCTTGGGTTAAAGGGGTGTTGAACACACCTGTGGTGCTGTGAGTGGTTCTATTTCCTGGGGTTAAAGGGGTGTTAACACACCTGTGGTGCTGTGAGTAGTTCTGTTTCCTGGGGTTAAAGGGTGTTGAACACACCTGTGGTGCTGTGAGTGGTTCTGTTTCCTGGGGTTAAAGGGGTGTTAACACACCTGTGGTGCTGTGAGTGGTTCTGTTTCCTGGGGTTAAAGGGGTGTTAACACACCTGTGGTGCTGTGAGTGGTTCTGTTTCCTTGGGTTAAAGGGGTGTTGAACACACCTGTGCTGCTGTGAGTAGTTGTTTCCTGGGGTTAAAGGGGTGTTAAAGACACACACCTGTGGTGCTGTGAGTGGTTCTGTTTCCTGGGGTTAAAGGGGTGTTAAAGACACACACCTGTGGTACTGTGAGTGGTTCTGTTTCCTGGGGTTAAAGGGGTGTTAAAGACACACATGGTGCTGTGAGTGGTTGTTTCCTGGGGTTAAAGGGGTGTTAAAGACACACATGGTGCTGTGAGTGGTTCTGTTTCATGGTGCTGTGAGTGGTTCTGTTTCCTGGGGTTAAAGGTGTGTTAAAGACAGCTGTGACGGAAGCAGCCAAGGAGATCCTGGGAAAACACTGCTCAACCAAGAAGCCCTGGATCACATCTGACATCCTGGATCTGTGTGACAAGCGGAGAGAGCTGAAAAACAAAAAGGCGAGACAGAAGGAGCAAAGAAGTACAGAGCAGTCAACCAACAAATCAAGAAAAGCATGATAAAGGCAAAAGAGAACTGGATTAAAGAGCAATGCCAGGAAATTGAAGAAAACCTGAAACAAAACAACAGCAAGAAGGCATACCAACTTGTGAAAAAACTGACCAGCACAAAGCAAGAGCGAACCACCACCATCCAGGACAAAACCGGAAAATGTCTCACTGAAGAACAGGACATTTTGAAGAGGTGGACTGAATACTGCTCCGAGCTGTACGGTCACAGAGCCACAGGAGACCCAGAGGTACTGAACGTCCCTCCAGCAACCAACAACGACAACCACCCCATCCTTCGAGAAGAAGTGGAAGCAGCTGTAAAATCGCTGAAAAAGGGGAAGTCAGTAGGAGTGGATAATATCCCAACAGAGTTGGTCCAAGCAGGGGGAGAAGCAATGATCACAGCCCTCACAACCATCTGCAACAAGATGTGGCAGACAGGGGAGTGGCCAACACCATGGACCCAGTCACTGATCATCACTCTCCCCAAGAAAGGCAATCTACAACAGTGCCAGAACTACCGCACGATAAGCCTAATAAGTCATCCCAGCAAAGTCATGCTAAAGATCCTGCTAAATAGATTGAAGCCACAAGCGGAGAAGATCATCGCAGAGGAACAAGCAGGTTTCAGACCAGGGCACAGTACAACAGAGCAAATCTTCAACCTCAGGATACTGTGCAAGAGGTACCTCCAACATCAACAAGACCTCTACCATGTCTTTGTGGATTTCAAGAAGGCATTTGACCGAGTATGGCATGCAGCTTTATGGGCCACCATGAGGTTGTATAACATCAATGCCAACCTGACCCGAGTGATACAGAACCTCTACGACAAAGCCACCAGTGCAGTCTACTTCAACAGTAACATAGGGGACTGGTTCAGCACCACAGTCGGAGTGAGGCAAGGGTGTTTGCTCTCACCAACTCTCTTCAACATCTTCCTGGAAAGAATCATGACTGATGCACTTGAAGACCAGTCAGCATCGGAGGCAGAGCAGTCACCAACTTATGTTTCGCCGACGATATTGATGGCCTAGCAGGAAAAGAAGAGGAGCTAGCTAGCTTAGTGGACCACCTTGATAAAACCTCTAGAGCCTATGGCATGCAGATCAGTGCAGAGAAGACCAAACTGATGACCAACAACACCAATGGCATCAGCACTGGCATAAGAGTGGATGGCCAGAAGCTAGAAACTGTCCACAGCTTTAAATACCTGGGGGCAATTGTGACAGATGAGGGATCCAAACCCGAAGTACTCTCCAGGATTGCACAGGCGACAGCAGCACTCACAAAACTGAGGTACATCTGGAACAACCGGAACATTGCACTCGGCTCAAAGATCAGACTGATGCGTACCCTGGTGACATCAATACTCTTGTATGCATGTGAATTGTGGACCTTAACAGCTGAAATAGAAAAGAGAATACAGTCCACTGAGATGAGATGCTTTCGAAGACTCCTGGGCATCTCCTACAAAGATCATATCACGAATGAAGAAGCTCGAAACAGAATCAGGCAAGTCATTGGGCCCTACGAAGACCTGTTGACCTTGGTCAAGAGACGCAAGCTCAAATGGTATGGCCATGTCACGAGATCATCAGGGCTGGCCAAGACATTCCTGCAGGCACAGTGCAAGGGGGGAGAAGGAGAGGCAGACAGGAAGAGATGGGAGGACAACATCCCAGAATGGACGGGCTTGAGGTTGAGCGATACAGTCAGGAGGTCAGAAAACCGAGAGGATTGGAGGATGCTGGTTGCCAGATCACCTGTGGCGCCTCAACGGTCCACAAGACTACAGGATAGGTGAAGGTGAAAGACACACACCTGTGGTGCTGTGAGTGGTTCTGTTTCCTGGGGTTAAAGGGGTGTTAAACACACCTGTGGTGCTGTGAGTGGTTCTGTTTCCTGGGGTTAAAGGGGTGTTAAAGACTCACACCTGTGGTGCTGTGAGTGGTTCTGTTTCCTGGGGTTAAAGGGGTGTTAAAAACACCTGTGGTGCTGTGAGTGGTTCTGTTTCCTGGGGTTAAAGGGGTGTTAAAAACACCTGTGGTGCTGTGAGTGGTTCTGTTTCCTGGGGTTAAAGGGGTGTTAAAGACTCACACCTGTGGTGCTGTGAGTGGTTCTGTTTCCTGGGGTTAAAGGGATGTTAAACACACCTGTGGTGCTGTGAGTGGTTCTGTTTCCTGGGGTTAAAGGGGTGTTAAAGACTCACACCTGTGGTGCTGTGAGTGGTTCTGTTTCCTGGGGTTAAAGGGGTGTTAAAGACTCACACCTGTGGTGCTGTGAGTGGTTCTGTTTCCTGGGGTTAAAGGGGTGTTAAACACACCTGTGGTGCTGTGAGTGGTTCTGTTTCCTGGGGTTAAAGGGGTGTTAAAGACTCACACCTGTGGTGCTGTGAGTGGTTCTGTTTCCTGGGGTTAAAGGGGTGTTAAACACACATGTGGTGCTGTGAGTGGTTCTGTTTCCTGGGGTTAAAGGGGTGTTAAACACACCTGTGGTGCTGTGAGTGGTTCTGTTTCCTGGGGTTAAAGGGGTGTTAAAGACTCACACCTGCGGTGCTGTGAGTGGTTCTGTTTCCTGGGGTTAAAGGGGTGTTAAACACACCTGTGGTGCTGTGAGTGGTTCTGTTTCCTGGGGTTAAAGGGCTGTTAAAGACTCACACCTGTGGTGCTGTGAGTGGTTCTGTTTCCTGGGGTTAAAGGGGTGTTAAAAGACACACACCTGTGGTGCTGTGAGTGGTTCTGTTTCCTGGGGTTAAAGGGGTGTTAAAGACAGTTGTGGTGCTGTGAGTGGTTCTATTCCTTGGGATTTAGGGCAAGTTTTAGGGGATGTTAAAAAGACACACCAGTGCTGCTGTGAGTGTTCAGCTCTTTCTTGGGGGTTGGGTGGAGTAGAGCTGGGATGGGCCTTCCCAGTGCCGACTGTCATAAAGTCCTCTTGGTTGAGAGAGTGGGGATGTAACTTGGGAACTACACTCTCCACTATTATCAGAATTTTGCTCAGATAGATGGGACAGCAGTTGCCTCCTCTGCTGTTCTAATAATCATAGTGGGAAGTAAGTGACTGTGATACATTTTTGATGTGCATGTTTATTGTTAAAGACTGGTTTGTTGTGTGTGGCAGGATCCTCTGTGTGAATGGGTGGCCAAGAATGGACACTGCACACGGCGCTACCGCATTGAAGACGCAGTGCGTGACTCCAGCAAGTGTCGGCCACCCTGCCATGAGTGAGTGTGTCTGGGGCTCTGCTGTATACTGGTTTTTCATCCCTAGCTTGAGGTTTACTAAATCGAGTCTTGCCGGGTGTGGATTTCGGACACTGTTCCATTCTCTTGAACGTGTGTCGGATGCATTGTTACGACACATTTTGATATTTTTTTTAATGTTACGTGAGGGTGAGTGGTTGATTTTTTTGTGATTTAAAAAAAATTGCTTAAAATAGTGCGATTTGAGGGGGAAACCAGGTCATTTTGACTGCAACTTGATTGAGTTTAAGGTCCCACAGTCTGTAGCGGCTGTGCTGTATGCTTGTTCCTCATCCCTGGCTTGACTCAAACCAGATGAATAGTTCTCTCCCTTGCTTTTCCCTACAGATGACCCATTTGTTAGGGCTAGGAAAACAAATCACAAAAAATACAAAACATAAAGTAACTGAATGAAACTCACTCCACTTGACCCACTGACCCCTCTCCTCACATTGTGTGGAACGCCAACCCCCCTCCTTCTTCACTGCTCTCAGAAGCTGAGTCACTATCAGTAACTTCTTGCTGCTAGCTTTCTTCACTGCAGATACTTTATTCAACGTCTTCATCATCATCGTAGATGTCGAAATCTGAATTCGCTGGCTCGCTGTGGAGTGTTTTGTTATGAAATCTCATGAACAAACTTTCCTTTCGACCCTTGACACATTCACAATGCCAGGTGTAGTTACGATTGTTATGTTACCCCATGAGGAAAATGTGGAAAAAATTTTAATTGTCGAAACTGCAAAAGCGTTCCGCCGTCTGGAACGCTACCTTACATCAGGAACGCTATAGCATTCCATCATCCAGAGTTGTCCCACAGTCTCTAACAGCTGTTCTGATGGATGTTTCAGATATGACAGTAACAGTGTTGGATGTTTGAGGAACTGTGACAGTGCTGGATGTTTGAGTAGTTGTGACAGTGCTGGATATTTGAGGAGTTGTGACAGCGACTGTTGGATATTTGAGGAGTTGGACAGTGCTGGATGTTTGAAGAGTTGTGACAGCGACAGGTGACACTGACTGTGCTGGATGTTTTAGTAGCTGTGACAACGACAGTGCTGGATGTTTGACAGCAACTGTGCTGGATGTTTGAGGAGTTGTGACAGTGACTGTTGGATGTTTGAGGAGTTGTGACAGCAACTGTGTTGGATTTTTGAGAAGCTGTGACAGTGCTGGATGTTTGAGGAGCTGTGACAGTGGCAGTGCTGGATGTTTGAGGAGCTGTGACATTGACAGTGCTGGATGTTTGAGGAGCTGTAACAGCTACAGTGCTGGATGTTTGAGGAGTTGTGACATTGACTGTTGGATGTTTGAGGAGTTGTGACAGTGTCAGTGCTGGATGTTTGAGGAGCTGTAACAGCAACTGTGTTGGATGTTTGAGGAGCTGTGACATTGACAGTGCTGGATGTTTGAGGAGTTGTGACAGTGACTGTTGGATGTTTGAGGAGTTGTGACAGTGGCAGTGCTGGATGTTTGAGGAGCTGTGACATTGACAGTGCTGGATGTTTGAGGAGTTGTGACAGTGACTGTTGGATGTTTGAGGAGTTGTGACAGTGGCAGTGCTGGATGTTTGAGGAGTTGTGACATTGACAGTGCTGGATGTTTGAGGAGTTGTGACAGTGACTGTTGGATGTTTGAGGAGTTGTGACAGTGGCAGTGCTGGATGTTTGAGGAGTTGTGACATTGACTGTTGGATGTTTGAGGAGTTGTGAGAGCAACTGTTGTATGTTTGAGGAGCTGTGACATTGACAGTGCTGCATGTTTTGGGAGTTGTGACAGTGACTGTTGGATGTTTGAGGAGTTTTAACAGCAGCTGTGTTGGATTTTTGAGGAGTTGTGACAGTGACAGTGTTAAATGTTTCAGGCGACAGAATTGTTCGGAGTGCATTGTGAAGACTGGTCAGTGTGTGTGGTGTGACAATACACAAACGTGCCTGCCGTTCTCTGACTACGTGACGCGCTACATCTACGGTCAGTGCACCAGCTGGGTGGACACCATTGTGGAGGGCAATGGCTGTCGGGACTGCTCACAGCACACCACCTGTGCCAACTGTCTGGCCGCCTTTGGCTGTGGCTGGTGTGGCAACGATGACAACCCCACTCTGGGCCTCTGTGTTGATGGAGATTTCACAGGTGAGAGGACACTGGGCTTTTATTGGTGAGAGAGGAGAGGTGATAAAAGTGGTGATGATTCAGGACCACAGACCAACAGATATGTTACCATGGTGAGACAGGTGATAAAAGTGGTGATGATTCAGGACCACAGACCAACAGATATGTTACCATGGTGAGACAGGTGATAAAAGTAGTGATGATTCAGGACCACAGACCAACAGATATGTTACCATGGTGAGACAGGTGATAAAAGTGGTGATGATTCAGGACCACAGACCAACAGATATGTTACCATGGTGAGACAGGTGATAAAAGTGGTGATGATTCAGGACCACAGACCAACAGATATGTTACCATGGTGAGACAGGTGATAAAAGTGGTGATGATTCAGGACCACAGACCAACAGATATGTTACCATGGTGAGACAGGTGATAAATGTTGTGATATTTCAGGACCACAGAGCAACGTGACATGTGGCGCAGTGGTGGGTGAGCGGTACAACCTGTCAGTCAGTGAGCCGGCCTCCTGGTCCTATGACCGCTGTCCTGACGTGGAGGAGTGCCGCCTGGGCCTGCATGACTGTCACTCTAACGCAACCTGTCACAACAGCTTCGACAAGTATGAGTGTCACTGCAACCAGGGCTTCATCGGGGATGGCAGACTGCACTGCGAGAAAACGTGAGTTGGGGTCTGTCTGGCTGTTTCTCCACTGCACTGGGAATTCATGTCTGTTTCTCCACTGCACTGGGAAATCATTTATAGGGGTCTTTGTCTAGCTGTTTCTCCACTGCACTGGGAATTAATTTATAGGGGTCTTTGGCTGTTTCTCCACTGCACTGGGAATTCATGTCTGACTGTTTCTCCACTGCACTGGGAATTCATTTATAGGGGTCTTTGGCTGGCTGTTTCTCCATTGCACAGGGAATTCAATTATAGGGGTCTCTGTCAGGTTTTTTCTCCACTGCACAGGGAATTCATTTATAGGGGTCTCTGTCTGGCTGTTTCTCCACTGCACTGGGAATTCATGTCTGGCTGTTTCTCCACTGCACTGGGAATTCATTTATAGGGGTCTTTGTCTGGCTGTTTCTCCACTGCACTGGGAATTCATTTATAGGGGTCTTTGTCACACTGTTTCTCCACTGCATTGGGAATTCATTTATAGGGGTCTTTGTCTGGCTGTTTCTCCACTGCACTGGGAATTCATTTATAGGGGTCTTTGTCACACTGTTTCTCCACTGCATTGGGAATTCATGTCTGGCTGTTTCTCCACTGCACAGGGAATTCATTTATAGGGGTCTTTGTCTGGCTGTTTCTCCACTGCACTGGGAATTCATGTATAGGGGTCTTTGTCAGGCTGTTTCTCCAATGCACAGGGAATTCAGTTATAGGGGTCTTTGTCTGGCTGTTTCTCTACTGCACTGGGTATTCATGTCTGACTATTTCTCCACTACACTGGGAATTCATTTGTAGGGGTCTTTGTCACACTGTTTCTCCACTGCACTGGGAATTCATGTATAGGGGTCTTTGTCTGGCTGTTTCTCCACTGCACAGGGAATTCATTAATAGGGGTCTCTGTCAGGTTGATTTTCCACTGCACTGGGAATTCATGTCTGGCTGTTTCTCCACTGCACTGGAAATTCATTTATAGGGGTCTTTGTCAGGCTGTTTCTCCACTGCACTGGGAATTCATGTCTGGCTGTTTCTCCACTGCACTGGGAATTCATGTATAGGGGTCTTTGTCAGGCTGTTTCTCCAATGCACAGGGAATTCAGTTACAGGGGTCTTTGTCTGGCTGTTTCTCTACTGCACTGGGTATTCATGTCTGACTGTTTCTCCACTACACTGGGAATTCATTAGTAGGGGTCTTTGTCACACTGTTTCTCCACTGCACAGGGAATTCATTTATAGGGGTCTTTGTCACACTGTTTCTCTACTGCACTGGGAATTCATTTATAGGGCTCTTTGTCACACTGTTTCTTCACTGCACAGGGAATTCATTTATAGGGGTCTTTGTCAGGTTGTTTCTCCACTGCACTGGGAATTCATTTATAGGGGTCTTTGTCAGGCTGTTTCTCCAATGCACAGGGAATTCATTTCTAGGGGTCTCTGTCAGGCTGTTTCTCCACTGCACTGGGAATTCATTTATAGGGGTCTTTGTCACGCCGTTTCTCCACTGCACTGGGAATTCATTTATAGGGGTCTTTGTCACACTGTTTTTCCTCTGCACTGGGAATTCATTTCTAGGGGTCTCTGTCAGGCTGTTTCTCCACTGCACTGGGAATTCATTTATAGGGGTCTTTGTCACGCTTTTTCTCCACTGCACTGGGAATTTATTTATAGGGGTCTTTGTCACGCTGTTTCTCAACTGCACTGGGAATTCATTTATAGGGGTCTTTGTCTGGCTGTTTCTCCGCTGCACTCAGAATTCATTTATTGGGGTCTCTGTCAGGCTGTTTCTCCGCTGCACTCAGAATTCATTTATTGGGGTCTCTGTCAGGCTGTTTCTCCGCTGCACTCAGAATTCATTTATTGGGGTCTCTGTCAGGCTGTTTCTCCACTGCACTGGGAATTCATTTATAGGGGTCTTTGTCACGTTGTTTCTCCACTGCACTGGGAATTCATTTATAGGGGTCTCTGTCAGGCTGTTTCTCCACTGCACTGGGAATTCATTTATAGGGGTCTTTGTCAGGCTGTTTCTCCACTGCACTGGGAATTCATTTATTGGGGTCTCTGTCAGGCTGTTTCTCCGCTGCACTCAGAATTCATTTATTGGGGTCTCTGTCAGGCTGTTTCTCCACTGCACTGGGAATTCATTTATAGGGTCTTTATCGGGCTGTTTCTCCACTGCACTGGGAATTCTTCTTCTTCTTCTTCTTCTTCTTCTTCTGCGTTCGTGGGCTGCAACTCCCACGTTCACTCATATGCACACGAGTGGGCTTTTACGTGTATGACCGTTTTTACCCCGCCATGTAGGCAGCCATACTCCGTTTTCGGGGGTGTGCTTGCTGGGTATGTTCTTGTTTCCATAACCCACCGAACGCTGACATGGATTACAGGATCTTTAACGTGCGCATTTGATCTTCTGCTTGCATATACGCACGAAGGGGGTTCAGGCACTAGCAGGTCTGCACATATGTTGACCTGGGAGATCGTAAAAATCTCCACCCTTCACCCACCAGGCGCCGTCACCGTGATTCGAACCCGGGACCCTCAGATTGACAGTCCAACGCTTTAACCACTCGGCTATTGCGCCCGTCACTGGGAATTCATTTATAGGGGTCTTTGTCACGTTGTTTCTCCACTGCACTGGTAATTCATTTATAGGGGTCTTTGTCACGTTGTTTCTCCACTGCACTGGGAATTCATTTATAGGGGTCTTTGTCACGTTGTTTCTCCACTGCACTGGGAATTCATTTATAGGGGTCTTTGTCACGTTGTTTCTCCACTGCACTGGGAATTCATTTATAGGGGTCTTTGTCACGTTGTTTCTCCACTGCACTGGGAATTCATTTATAGGGGTCTTTGTCACGTTGTTTCTCCACTGCACTGGGAATTCATTTATAGGGGTCTTTGTCACGTTGTTTCTCCACTGCACTGGGAATTCATTTATAGGGGTCTTTGTCACGTTGTTTCTCCACTGTATTGGGAATTCATTTATAGGGGTCTTTGTCACGTTGTTTCTCCACTGTATTGGGAATTCATTTATAGGGGTCTTTGTCACGTTGTTTCTCCACTGCACTGGGAATTCATTTATAGGGGTCTTTGTCACGTTGTTTCTCCACTGCACTGGGAATTCATTTATAGGGGTCTTTGTCACGTTGTTTCTCCACTGCACTGGGAATTCATTTATAGGGGTCTTTGTCACGTTGTTTCTCCACTGCACTGGGAATTCATTTACAGTATAGTCTTTTGTGAAGGACTATGACAAACTAGGAGACAAGATTGCACTGGCTCTTTGTGCTGCAGCCTTGAGGGTGGGAACCATTCCAGTGCCAACTGTTCAATAACCCTCTTTGCCAAGAAAATGGGGATGTAACTAGGGCAAGACACTCCACTATAATGAAATTTTAGCCCAGGTCAGGACAGCAGTTGCTTCCTCTGCTGCTCTGATGGTGATAGACATGTCTGTCACATGTAAAGACAAGGTGAAGCAAAACTGTCTTGGTCTGGAGAGAGAGTTGGGGATTGAACACAGTGCTTTTACAATGATTGTGACAGTGGGTGTGGATACTGTGCTGTCTTGGTTTGCCATGAAATGTAGATAGTGTGGTGTCTTGGTCTGCCACGAAATGTAGATGCTGTTTCTTGGTCTGCCATGAAATGTAGATGGCGTGGTGTCTTGGTTTGCCACGAAATGTAGATGCTGTTTCTTGGTCTGCCATGAAATGAAGATAGCATGGTGTCTTGGTCTGCCATGCATTGTAGGTGCTGTTGTTTCTTGGTCTGCCATGAAATGTAGATAGCATGGTGTCTTGGTCTGCCATGAAATGTAGATAGCATGGTGTCTTGGTTTGCCATGAAATGTAGATAGCATGGTGTCTTGGTTTGCCACGAAATGTAGATGCTGTTTCTTGGTCTGCCATGAAATGAAGATAGCGTGGTGTCTTGGTCTGCCATGAAATGTAGGTGCTGTTGTTTCTTGGTCTGCCATGAAATGTAGATAGCATGGTGTCTTGGTTTGCCACGAAATGTAGATGCTGTTTCTTGGTCTGCCATGAAATGAAGATAGCGTGGTGTCTTGGTCTGCCATGAAATGTAGGTGCTGTTGTTTCTTGGTCTGCCATGAAATGTAGATAGCATGGTGTCTTGGTCTGCCATGAAATGTAGATAGCATGGTGTCTTGGTCTGCCATGAAATGTAGATAGCATGGTGTCTTGGTCTGCCATGAAATGTAGATAGCATGGTGTCTTGGTCTGCCATGAAATGTAGATAGCATGGTGTCTTGGTTTGCCACGAAATGTAGATAGCATGGTGTCTTGGTCTGCCATGAAATGTAGATAGCATGGTGTCTTGGTCTGCCATGAAATGTAGATAGCGTGGTGTCTTGGTTTGCCATGAAATGTAGATAGTGTGGTGTCTTGGTTTGCCACGAAATGTAGATAGCGTGGTGTCTTGGTTTGCCATGAAATGTAGATGCTGTTTCTTGGTCTGCCATGAAATGTAGATAGCATGGTGTCTTGGTCTGCCATGAAATGTAGATAGCGTGGTGTCTTGGTTTGCCATGAAATGTAGATAGCATGGTGTCTTGGTTTGCCACGAAATGAAGATGCTGTGGTTTCTTTTGCTGCCATGAAACGTAGATAGTGCACTTTGTCTGCCATGAAATGTAGAGACAGTGTTGTTGAACCTGCATCAGCCTGTGGTTGCAGGTGTTTGTATGAGTGTATCCATGACAACAGCTGTGTTGTTGAACCTACATCAGCCTGTGGTTGCAGGTGTTTGTATGAGTGTATCCATGACAACAGCTGTGTTGTTGAACCTACATCAGACTGTGGTTGCAGGTGTTTGTATGAGTGTATCCATGACAACAGCTGTGTTGTTGAACCTACATCAGACTGGTTGCAGGTGTTTCTATGAGTGTATCCATGACAACAGCTGTGTTGTTGAACCTACATCAGCCTGTGGTTGCAGGTGTTTCTATGAGTGTATCCATGACAACAGCTGTGTTGTTGAACCTACATCCTCCTGAGTGTTATGGTTCAGTGTGTGGTGTGAGAGGTATTCATTCAATCATAAGGTGTGTACCAGAGTGTTGTGAATAGTGTGTCAAGTATACATCTCCTGTGGTTGCAGGTGTTTCTATGAGTGTATCCATGGCAACTGCTCGGGTCCTCCTGACTACCAGTGCCAGTGTCAGCTGGGCTGGACCAGCCCCTGGTGCAATGAGAGCTGTGACTGCAACAACCACAGCAACTGCAGCCAGGGAGTGGGGCTGTGTGACCACTGCCAGCACCGAACCACCGGACCACACTGTCAGCGCTGCATTCCTGGGTCCTATGGCAACCCTGCAGACCCAGAGGGTGAGTGCTGGGTCACAGAAACCAGGTTTCAATCACAGAACATTGCTCACCATGCACAAACAAGTTTCTGTCATGACAAAGTTTTGTTGTTGGAGGGATGTAGACAGTTTGTTGAGAAAGGTGTTGAGAGGATGTAGACACTTTTTGACTCACTTGTGTAAACAAAGTGAGTATGTTATAACCCGTTGTTTGGTTGTCTGTGTGTGTGTGTGTGTCTGTGGTAAACTTTAACATTGCCATTTTCTTTGGAAATACTTTGTCCGCCAATACCAAATTAGGCTTAAAAATCGTAGGAAAAAAAATCTTCACAATCATACGAGTAACAGTTTGTAAGTCTCCCGAATTAAGCCATGTTTCTTGTATCATTAACGGTTTATTTAGTTGAGGCCATTTCCGGGATTAAAAAACAACATA
Source organism: Babylonia areolata (assembly GCF_041734735.1). Lineage (NCBI taxonomy): Eukaryota > Metazoa > Mollusca > Gastropoda > Neogastropoda > Buccinidae > Babylonia > Babylonia areolata. The sequence goes on along the minus strand of NC_134889.1, from coordinate 277,327 downwards.
TTACCACATCCCAGTTGCAGTAGCGTTGGCAATGCTTAGTGAGTGTACGGCGTGACCTCGATTTTCTTGTTCGCAATTAAATGGAAAGAAATACAAATTCTGGACAGAACACATACAGTGACACAGACTACATCATCGACATGTTTACTGCATATGAATCTTTTAACTCCTTCACTGCTAGTACGTTTTGGTATAGCCTATACTGAGAAAATTTTCAGAAAAACAAGAAAAACATGCCAATGATTTTAATTTGCTTATATTTCAAAAAGTACTGAAGATAACTGCATAAAAGTATATATCAAATGAAAGGAAAATGAACCAAGATTTGGTTTTAATACTCACATGTTCAAATAATGAGTCAATCTGACACAAAAATTCCATAAAATATAATTAAAAAAAAAAGAAGGGGACTGCCATTCCATCATGTAGGTGTTACAACATCAACCAGGTTATCAACCAGTCTTCCTTGTGACTGTTGTGATCAACCACACACACTGTCAAGGCTGAGCAACAGTGTCCAGGTCCATAAGACTCCAACACAGTCCACACAAATAATGAAAAGTGTGTACTCACCCATCATCTATCCCCAGTAAAAACGCTGTGTGTGGTACTTGCGGAAACAGTCTTCAAGACACAGTGCTGGGGCAGTCTGGGCAGTAGAACCTCACATCCTTTCTTTGTCCTTTCTTCCAGCAGACTGCACCTCCTTTGTGGCCAGGCCTTCTGTGGGGTATGTGGGATGACATCAGTGAAGTATTGTCCACACAGACGAACAGCGTGGTCATCTTTAGCAGTGTCTGGGTCTTGGTCACCAAAAATCATGGCACTAGTTACATCCTTCTGGAAGTCCAGGAATATACTGCTGTTGCCTGCTTTTTTGTAGAGGATGTGTGCATTCAGCATGGCAATTTGTAGAAAATGACACACAGCTATTTGTACCACTTCAGGGTTTTTCTTGTGGCATTGTAGGGCTGCAGCTGTTGGTCATGATGGTCCATGGCACCCATGTTTTTGTTGTAATCCAGAATTGCTGGAGGTTTGTTTACTGCCCTTTGGTCTTGCTGCTGGTGGTCTTCAGCTGTAGGTTTGTGGCAAGTTGTCAACTCCAGATGGTCCAGGATGAACATCATGATCATCACCATGCTGCATACCTGAAACACATTTCATAAAAGACTAAGTTTTTTTGGTTTTTGGAGGTTTTTTTTTTTTTTTTTTTTTTTTTTTTTTACATATAAAAAGGTTATGTAATGGTACCATTTTATTTCTGATTGTTTTCAGAAGATTAAATACAAACACACACACACCTACCCCACCCCAAACCCCCAACGCACACACACACACTGAAACTGGTTCATGGTATGCCACGCCGCCTTCATTCTTTCTTTCTCATACAAAACAAAATGACAACACACACACACACACACACACACTTGTACAAGTGTTGCATATACAAAGTAATTTAGGCATACAATTCTGTATATCTTTCTCTGATTTCAGTTTTATAAACATCTCCTCAGCCCCTCCCTCCCCCACTCACACACAAAACAACAACAGTAACAACAACAAACCAATACACACTCGGGAATGAATACACAGAAAGCTCTAGGCGAGCGACACACACTGTCATCAACAATGAGCCAGCCAGCGAGCCACGCCTACCTGGGCTGTGATGGTCACACACAGTACCCATGTGACTGACTCTCTCTCACTCACACACACTGATCAGTGACTGACGAAGCTACTTACCACAGATAACACATTCAAAACACACACAATGCAGTCATATTCATTGTTACAATAAACAGAAAGCAAATAATAAACTGACAAACCACGTAAACACCCACCTGCATCTTGATCAGCTGATCTTGTCTGTCTTCAGTTTCGTCAAGCAACTCCACCTCCAACCACCCTCCATGTCAAAATCAGCATCTTCGGCATCAACTTCACGTAGTTCTATCTCATTCAGTCCACAATCTTCATCTCTACTATTTGCATCGTGAAAGATTTCTTCCAGTACTAGTGCAAATGTTCGGGTTTGTCTGCGTTCAGCCATGACTTTGCAAACACAACTTGAGCTTCATACAAACTTGCAAAACTTTCGCCATAGATATGCCAAATGAGGTGAATAATTTTAGCTTATGGAACTCAGGAGATAAAGAGCTCTCAGAGGAGCTAATTTAATGGTTAGCAGACTGTATTTTCCGTAATGCGGGACTCGAAACATAGAACGTTGTAACATGACATATGGCGTATGTCAATACAGCATTGGTGGGCAACATTTCATGACGTACGTCGTATGTCAACAGCGCAGTCAAGAGGTTAAAGTGGATACTCATTTAACTAGAATGAACACAGAAGAGAAATTGAATTGACCGTGTCGTACTTTCCTGGTGGGTGTAACTAAACTTGTACATCTGTTTAGATGCAGAGAAAAACAGCAAAATGTTACAGCATGATTGCGGTGATAGCCACGTCTCCTTTTATGTGGACTTGAAAGAATTCTTAATTGCCTTAAAGAATTTTTAAATGCCTGAGATACACCAAAATAATACAATTTAAACAGCAGTCCATTTATCACCCAGGTGTTGGAGGGATGTAGACATTTTGTTGGGAAAGGTGTTGGAGGGATGTAGACATTTTGTTGGGAAAGGTGTAGGAGGGATGTAGACACTTTGTTGGGAAAGGTGTAGGAGGGATGTAGACACTGTTGGGAAAGGTGTAGGAGGGATGTAGACACTTTGTTGGGAAAGGTGTTGGAGGGATGTAGACATTTTGTTGGGAAAGGTGTTGGAGGGATGTAGACACTTTGTTGGGAAAGGTGTTGGAGGGATGTAGACACTTTGTTGGGAAAGGTGTTGGAGGGATGTAGACACTGTTGGGAAAGGTGTAGGAGGGATGTAGACACTTTGTTGGGAAAGGTGTTGGAGGGATGTAGACATTTTGTTGGGAAAGGTGTTGGAGGGATGTAGACACTTTGTTGGGAAAGGTGTTGGAGGGATGTAGACACTTTGTTGGGAAAGGTGTTGGAGGGATGTAGACACTGTTGGGGAAAGGTGTAGGAGGGATGTAGACATTTTGTTGGGAAAGGTGTTGGAGGGATGTAGACATTTTGTTGGGAAAGGTGTAGGAGGGATGTAGACATTTTGTTGGGAAAGGTGTAGGAGGGATGTAGACACTTTGTTGGGAAAGGTGTAGGAGGGATGTAGACATTTTGTTGGGAAAGGTGTAGGAGGGATGTAGACACTTTGTTGGGAAAGGTGTTGGAGGGATGTAGACACTTTGTTGGGAAAGGTGTTGGAGGGATGTAGACACTTTGTTGGGAAATGTGTAGGAGGGATGTAGACACTTTGTTGGGAAAGGTGTAGGAGGGATGTAGACATTTTGTTGGGAAAGGTGTAGGAGTGATGTAGACACTTTGTTGGGAAAGGTGTAGGAGGGATGTAGACATTTTGTTGGGAAAGGTGTAGGAGGGATGTAGACATTTTGTTGGGAAAGGTGTAGGAGGGATGTAGACACTTCGTTGGGAAAGGTGTTGGAGGGATGTAGACATTTTGTTGGGAAAGGTGTAGGAGGGATGTAGACACTTTGTTGGGAAAGGTGTTGGAGGGATGTAGACACTTTGTTGGGAAAGGTGTAGGAGGGATGTAGACATTTTGTTGGGAAAGGTGTTGGAGGGATGTAGACATTTTGTTGGGAAAGGTGTTGGAGGGATGTAGACATTTTGTTGGGAAAGGTGTAGGAGGGATGTAGACACTTTGTTGGGAAAGGTGTAGGAGGGATGTAGACATTTTGTTGGGAAATGTCGGGAAAGGTGTAGGAGGGATGTAGACATTTTGTTGGGAAAGGAGTTGGAGGGATGTAGACACTGTTGGGGAAAGGTGTAGGAGGGATGTAGACACTTTGTTGGGAAAGGTGTTGGAGGGATGTAGACATTTTGTTGGGAAAGGTGTAGGAGGGATGTAGACACTTTGTTGGGAAAGGAGTTGGAGGGATGTAGACACTGTTGGGGAAAGGTGTAGGAGGGATGTAGACACTTTGTTGGGAAAGGTGTAGGAGGGATGTAGACACTTTGTTGGGAAAGGTGTAGGAGGGATGTAGACACTTTGTTGGGAAAGGTGTTGGAGGGATGTAGACACTTTGTTGGGAAAGGTGTTGGAGGGATGTAGACACTTTGTTGGGAAAGGTGTTGGAGGGATGTAGACATTTTGTTGGGAAAGGTGTAGGAGGGATGTAGACATTTTGTTGGGAAAGGTGTTGGAGGGATGTAGACACTTTGTTGGGAAAGGTGTTGGAGGGATGTAGACACTTTGTTGGGAAAGGTGTAGGAGGGATGTAGACACTTCGTTGGGAAAGGTGTTGGAGGGATGTAGACATTTTGTTGGGAAAGGTGTAGGAGGGATGTAGACACTTCGTTGGGAAAGGTGTTGGAGGGATGTAGACACTTTGTTGGGAAAGGTGTTGGAGGGATGTAGACATTTTGTTGGGAAATGTGTAGGAGGGATGTAGACATTTTGTTGGGAAAGGTGTAGGAGGGATGTAGACACTTCGTTGGGAAAGGTGTTGGAGGGATGTAGACATTTTGTTGGGAAAGGTGTTGGAGGGATGTAGACACTTTGTTGGGAAAGGTGTAGGAGGGATGTAGACACTTTTTTGGGAAAGGTGTAGGAGGGATTTAGACATTTTGTTGGGAAAGGTGTTGGAGGGATGTAGACATTTTGTTGGGAAAGGTGTTGGAGGGATGTAGACACTTTGTTGGGAAAGGTGTTGGAGGGATGTAGACACTTCGTTGGGAAAGGTGTTGGAGGGATGTAGACATTTTGTTGGGAAAGGTGTTGGAGGGATGTAGACACTTTGTTGGGAAAGGTGTTGGAGGGATGTAGACATTTTGTTGGGAAATGTGTAGGAGGGATGTAGACATTTTGTTGGGAAAGGTGTAGGAGGGATGTAGACATTTTGTTGGGAAAGGTGTTGGAGGGATGTAGACATTTTGTTGGGAAAGGTGTTGGAGGGATGTAGACATTTTGTTGGGAAAGGTGTTGGAGGGATGTAGACACTTTGTTGGGAAAGGTGTTGGAGGGATGTAGACACTTTGTTGGGAAAGGTGTAGGAGGGATGTAGACATTTTGTTGGGAAAGGTGTAGGAGGGATGTAGACACTTTGTTGGGAAAGGTGTAGGAGGGATGTAGACACTTTGTTGGGAAAGGTGTAGGAGGGATGTAGACACTTTGTTGGGAAAGGTGTTGGAGGGATGTAGACACTTTGTTGGGAAAGGTGTAGGAGGGATGTAGACACTTTGTTGGGAAAGGTGTTGGAGGGATGTAGACATTTTGTTGGGAAAGGTGTAGGAGGGATGTAGACACTTTGTTGGGAAAGGTGTTGGAGGGATGTAGACACTTCGTTGGGAAAGGTGTTGGAGGGATGTAGACACTTCGTTGGGAAAGGTGTTGGAGGGATGTAGACATTTTGTTGGGAAAGGAGTTGGAGGGATGTAGACATTTTGTTGGGAAAGGTGTTGGAGGGATGTAGACATTTTGTTGGGAAAGGTGTTGGAGGGATGTAGACACTTCGTTTGGAAAGGTGTTGGAGGGATGTAGACAGCTCTCTGTGACTGTAATGACCATGATGTGTGTGTGTGTCAGGATGTGACTGTAATGACCATGATGTGTGTCAGGGTGTGACTGTAATGACCATGATGTGTGTCAGGGTGTGATTGTAATGACCATGATGTGTGTCAGGGTGCCGGCCCTGTGACTGTAATGGTCACGGTGACCTGAGCCAGGGGGAGTGTCACAACGTGACGGGGAAATGTTTCTGCACACACAACACGCAAGGCATGCACTGTGACATCTGTGAGGAGAACTACTATGGCAACCCAAGGTAAATGACTGAGAGGAGGGTTACCATGGCAACCCTGGGTAAATGTCTGTGAGGAGAGTTACCATGGCAACCCCAAGGAAATAACTTGAGGGTTGCTATGGCAACCCTAGGTAAATGGCAGTGAGGAGGGTTACAATGGCAACTTAGGTAAATGTCTATGAGGGGGTTTACCATAGCAATCTCAGGTAAATCTTATTGTTGTTTATCAGATGGACAACGGACTTATGGTAAATGACTGAGGGATATTGTGGAACCACAACTTGATGACCTTGGAGGGATGTTGGGTAACCCAGAAAAATGACTTTGGAGGGATATTGTACAACCCCAGGTAAATAAATGGAGGAACATAGTGCAACCCCAGGTAAATGTGTCAGGAGGGATATTGTGTAACTGTAGGTAAATGAGGAGGGATATTGCTTGATATTGTGTAACACAAGGTAAATGAGGAGGGATATTGCTTGCTTGATATTGTGTAACTGTAGGTAAATGAGGAGGGATATTGCTTGATATTGTGTAACTGTAGGTAAATGAGGAGGGATATTGCTTGATATTGTGTAACTGTAGGTAAATGAGGAGGGATATTGCTTGGTATTGTGTAACTGTAGGTAAATGAGGAGGGATATTGCTTGATATTGTGTAACTGTAGGTAAATGAGGAGGGATATTGCTTGCTTGATATTGTGTAACTGTAGGTAAATGAGGAGGGATATTGCTTGATATTGTGTAACTGTAGGTAAATGAGGAGGGATATTGCTTGATATTGTGTAACTGTAGGTAAATGAGGAGGGATATTGCTTGATATTGTGTAACTGTAGGTAAATGAGGAGGGATATTGCTTGCTTGACATTGTGTAACTGTAGGTAAATGAGGAGGGATATTGCTTGATATTGTGTAACTGTAGGTAAATGAGGAGGGATATTGCTTGATATTGTGTAACTGTAGGTAAATGAGGAGGGATATTGCTTGATATTGTGTAACTGTAGGTAAATGAGGAGGGATATTGCTTGCCTGATATTGTGTAACTGTAGGTAAATGAGGAGGGATATTGCTTGGTATTGTGTAACTGTAGGTAAATGAGGAGGGATATTGCTTGGTATTGTGTAACTGTAGATAAATGAGGAGGGATATTGTTTAACCCTAGGTAAATAACTAGAGAGGGATATTGTGTAACTCAGGTGAAAGTCTTGGAGATGTTTCTGCACTTTCAGTTAATAGCTGTTGCTTTCAGTAGGCACATTGTTGCCATGGTTACCAAGTGAATAACTTTTGTAAGGTGCACACTTTTCCATACATTTTACATTGGGGAACAAAGCAAGTATGGTACACCAGGAAGTGTTGACAGTGGGGAACAAAGCAAGTAGAGTGCACCAGGAAGTGTTGACAGTGGGGAACAGAGCAAGTAGAGTGCACCAGGAAGTGTTGACAGTGGGGAACAGAGCAAGTAGAGTGCACCAGGAAGTGTTGACAGTGGGGAACAAAGCAAGTAGAGTGCACCAGGAAGTGTTGACAGTGGGGAACAAAGCAAGTAGAGTGCACCAGGAAGTGTTGACAGTGGGGAACAGAGCAAGTAGAGTGCACCAGGAAGTGTTGACAGTGGGGAACAGAGCAAGTAGAGTGCACCAGGAAGTGTTGACAGTGGGGAACAGAGCAAGTAGAGTGCACCAGGAAGTGTTGACAGTGGGGAACAGAGCAAGTATGGTACACCAGGAAGTGTTGACAGTGGGGAACAAAGCAAGTAGAGTGCACCAGGAAGTGTTGACAGTGGGGAACAGAGCAAGTAGAGTGCACCAGGAAGTGTTGACAGTGGGGAACAGAGCAAGTAGAGTGCACCAGGAAGTGTTGACAGTGGGGAACAGAGCAAGTAGAGTGCACCAGGAAGTGTTGACAGTGGGGAACAAAGCAAGTAGAGTGCACCAGGAAGTGTTGACAGTGGGGAACAGAGCAAGTAGAGTGCACCAGGAAGTGTTGACAGTTGGGTACAAAGCAAGTAGAGTGCACCAGGAAGTGTTGACAGTGGGGAACAAATGCCAGACACAGGCGCCAGGTGGTAACAGGTGTAGTGTTCCTACAGGAGCGGAGGCAGGTGTTACCGGCAGTGCGACGGTCGCTTGGCATACACAGCAATCTCAGAGGGGGGTCTGGGGTCGTACCGGGGTGGTGGGGTACAGGACCCCGCCCATGCCTACTGTCTGTGGATCCTGACAGTGTTCCACGCCAACAGCATGGGCAGGCCACCATATGATGTGGTTAGGATCATCTCCTTCACTGTGGAGGGGGACATGCAAGTGGAGTGTGGACAGGTCAGTGCTCTATGTGGTGGTGGCAGGGGGGCAGGGGGTGGGGAAAATTGTATGTGTTTGAGCATGTGTAAGTGTGAAGTGTGATTTTCCTTCTCCTTGTTTTTGTTTCATCACAGAATCATTGGATGTCATGCACAGCTTGAACTGAGCGGGACTTTTTCATTCAGACACATTACAAAGGATAAATACCCCCCGCTCCCCTTACCCCTCCCCCCAAAAAAGTGGAATAACGAAACAAATTTCACCTGGAAATTTACAGATTGTTGTGTGAAGTGACTCACCTTTGTTGAGTGAGGTGATTGTCACCTTTGTTGTGTGATACCTTTGTTGTGTGATGTCACCTTTGTTGTGTGATGTCATCTTTGTTGTGTGATGTCACCTTTGTTGTGATGTCACCTTTGTTGAGTGAGGTGATTGTCACCTTTGTTGTGTGATGTCACCTTTGTTGTGTGATGTCACCTTTGTCGTGTGATGTCACCTTTGTTGTGTGATGTCACCTTTGTCGTGTGATGTCACCTTTGTTGTGTGATGTCACCTTTGTCGTGTGATGTCACCTTTGTTGTGATGTCACCTTTGTTGAGTGAGGTGATTGTCACCTTTGTCGTGTGATGTCACCTTTGTTGTGTGATGTCACCTTTGTCGTGTGATGTCATCTTTGTTGTGTGATGTAACTTTTTTGTGTGAGGTGATTGTCACCTGTGTTGTGTGAGGTGATGTCACCTGTGTTGTATGAGGTGGTGTCACCTGTGTTGTGTGATGTCACCTGTGTTGTGTGAGGTGGTGTCACCTGTGTTGTGTGAGGTGATGTCACCTCTGTTGTGTGAGGTGATGTCACCTGTGTTGTGTGATGTCACCTGTTTTGTGTGAGGTCACCTGTGTTGTGTGAGGTGGTGTCACCTGTGTTGTGTGAGGTGATGTCACCTCTGTTGTGTGAGGTGGTGTCACCTGTGTTGTGTGATGTCACCTGTTTTGTGTGAAGTCACCTGTGTTGTGTGAGGTGGTGTCACCTGTGTTGTGTGAGGTCACCTGTGTTGTATGAGGTGATGTCACCTGTGTTGTGTGCGTCACCTGTGTTGTGTGAGGTGATGTCACCTGTGTTGTGTGCGTCACCTGTGTTGTGTGAAGTGATGTCACCTGTGTTGTATGAGGTGATGTCACCTGTGTTGTGTGCGTCACCTGTGTTGTGTGAGGGGATGTCACCTGTGTTGTGTGATGTCACCTGTGTTGTGTGAGGTGGTGTCACCTTTGTTGTGTGATGTGATGTCACCTGTGTTGTCACCTGTGTTGTGTGAGGTGATGTCACCTGTATTGTATGATGTCACCTTTGTTGTGTGAGGTGATGTCACCTGTATTGTATGATGTCACCTTTGTTGTGTGAGGTGATGTCACCTTTGTTGTGTGGGTGATGTCACCTGTGTTGTGTGAGGGGATGTCACCTTTGTTGTGTGAGGTGATGTCACCTGTGTTGTGTGAGATGATGTCACCTGTGTTGTGTGAGGTGATGTCACCTGTGTTGTGTTGTCAGGACGCCATCCAGGTGTATGATGGAATCCCCCCTCACATCAACGGCACCTCCAGCTCCACAGCACGCCACCTGGGGTCCATCTGTGGCATCAACCCTGGAAGGGACATCACTGTGCATGCCTACTCTGGAACAGTGACCGTCATCTTTGAGGCCAACCTGTTGAGTGAGTGTTGTGGCTGGGGTTGCTTGTGTGGGTTTTAGTATGTGTGTCTGTGTGTATGTGTCTGTGCATGTGTGTCTGTATGTTTAAATGTGTGTGTTTGTGTGCACATGTGTGTTTGTGTGCGTGTATGTGTGAGCCTGTGTGTGTGTGTGTGTGTGTGTGTGTGTTGTCTGTGTGTGTGCATGTTATGCTGTGTTGAACAGTTTGTTTCAGTGTTCATTGTAACATTGACATTTGTTTTGTGCATGATATGATGCAATCCCACCGAATGAGTAATGAATGTGTGACATGTTTTGTGTATGATTTGATGTAATCCCACTGATTGAGAAATGAATGTGTGACATGTTTTGTGTATGATGTGATGCAGGCCCACCCAATGAAAAAGCACAGGATTACACCCATGCACATCAGTGCGTCTATGCACACACATTTATACACAATGTGTAACACATGATCTCCTGCACAAAACAAGACCACATGACCAGATATATTTTAAACACTTTCTGTTGTGTTTGTTATTGCTGTGTACTGCCCCTCCCCCATGAGTGATGAGTGCTTTCAGTGCTATATTGCTGTGTCACAGTGTGGAGGATGAGTGCTTTCAGTGCTATATTGCTGTGTCACAGTGTGGAGGATGAGTGCTTTCAGTGGTATATTGTTGTGTCACAGTGTGGAGGATGAGTGCTTTCAGTGGTATATTGCTGTGTCACAGTGTGGAGGATGAGTGCTTTCAGTGCTATATTGCTGTGTCATAGTGTGGAGGATGAGTGCTTTCAGTGGTATATTGCTGTGTCATAGTGTGGAGGATGAGTGCTTTCAGTGCTATATTGCTGTGTCACAGTGTGGAGGATGAGTGCTTTCAGTGGTATATTGTTGTGTCACAGTGTGGAGGATGAGTGCTTTCAGTGGTATATTGCTGTGTCACCGTGTGGAGGATGAGTGCTTTCAGTGCTATATTGCTGTGTCATAGTGTGGAGGATGAGTGCTTTCAGTGGTATATTGCTGTGTCACCGTGTGGAGGATGAGTGCTTTCAGTGCTATATTGCTGTGTCATAGTGTGGAGGATGAGTGCTTTCAGTGGTATATTGCTGTGTCACCGTGTGGAGGATGTGGGATTTCAGTGGTATATTGCTGTGTCACAGTGTGGAGGATGAGTGCTTTCAGTGGTATATTGTTGTGTCACAGTGTGGAGGATGAGTGCTTTCAGTGCTATATTGCTGTGTCACAGTGTGGAGGATGAGTGCTTTCAATGCTATATTGCTGTGTCACAGTGTGGAGGATGAGTGCTTTCAGTGCTATATTGCTGTGTCACAGTGTGGAGGATGAGTGCTTTCAGTGGTATATTGTTGTGTCACAGTGTGGAGGATGAGTGCTTTCAGTGGTATATTGCTGTGTCACAGTGTGGAGGATGAGTGCTTTCAGTGGTATATTGCTGTGTCACAGTGTGGAGGATGAGTGCTTTCAGTGCTATATTGCTGTGTCACAGTGTGGAGGATGAGTGCTTTCAGTGCTATATTGCTGTGTCACAGTGTGGAGGATGAGTGCTTTCAGTGGTATATTGTTGTGTCACCGTGTGGAGGATGAGTGCTTTCAGTGGTATATTGCTGTGTCACCGTGTGGAGGATGAGTGCTTTCAGTGCTATATTGCTGTGTCACCGTGTGGAGGATGTGGGATTTCAGTGCTATATTGCTGTGTCACAGTGTGGAGGATGAGTGCTTTCAGTGGTATATTGCTGTGTCACAGTGTGGAGGATGAGTGCTTTCAGTGGTATATTGTTGTGTCACAGTGTGGAGGATGAGTGCTTTCAGTGCTATATTGCTGTGTCACAGTGTGGAGGATGAGTGCTTTCAGTGCTATATTGCTGTGTCACAGTGTGGAGGATGAGTGCTTTCAGTGCTATATTGCTGTGTCACAGTGTGGAGGATGAGTGCTTTCAGTGGTATATTGCTGTGTCACAGTGTGGAGGATGAGTGCTTTCAGTGCTATATTGTTGTGTCACAGTGTGGAGGATGAGTGCTTTCAGTGCTATATTGTTGTGTCACAGTGTGGAGGATGAGTGCTTTCAGTGGTATATTGCTGTGTGATAGTGTGGAGGATGAGTGCTTTCAGTGGTATATTGCTGTGTCATAGTGTGGAGGATGTGGGATTTCAATGCTATTTTGCTGTGTCACAGTGTCAAGGACGCGAGGTTTCAATGCTATATTGCTGTGTCATAGTGTCAAGGACGCGAGGTTTCAATGCTATATTGCTCTGTCACAGTGTCAAGGACGCGAGGTTTCAATGCTATATTGCTCTGTCACAGTGTCAAGGACGCGAGGTTTCAATGCTATATTGCTGTGTCATAGTGTCAAGGACGCGAGGTTTCAATGCTATATTGCTCTTGTCACAGTGTCAAGGACGTGAGGTTTCAATGCTATATTGCTCTGTCACAGTGTCAAGGACGTGAGGTTTCAATGCTATATTGCTCTGTCACAGTGTCAAGGACGCGAGGTTTCAATGCCACCTACAGGCCGGAGGTGTGTGAGGGGGACTGCGCCACGGACGACACATGGAACTGGAAGTGTGTGCGGGGCAAGTGTTCGTGTCCCCCCGGCTACTTTGGCCCTGACTGTCAAGAGGAGATCTGCCCAAACAACTGCTCTGCCCACAAGAAACAGGGCTCCTGTGATAAGGTCAGTGTGTGTGTATGTGTGTCTGTATGTGTGTGAGTGTGCGCATGTGTGCATGGCTGTGTATGTGTGTGCATGCATGTGTGTGTGCCTGCATGCTTTGTGTGTGTGTGTGTGTGTGTGTGCGACTCCACTTGACTCAACTTCATTTATTGTCATGAAATCCCAAAGGATTAATAGACACAACAAAAGAACAAAAGGAGCAATGAACTCAGTGGTCATCTAAGACGCATTCAATGAAATACATATTTGGCGAATGATTTTTGACAGTCATTGCAGTTGAATAAGTCACTTGGTTTCAGGATATTGTCTTCTATCTTTCTTATGATCACATCTGATAGATGATTATGCTGCTGTACAGTTGTAATTAGATGGTTTTGCAGATTATGAACTAAAATACATGTAACTGAGAAATGGAATTCATCTTCAACAACTTGACACATGTCACATATCCTCTCTTCTCTTGGAGTGTTTGCAAATCCTCCTCGTTCAATATTGAAATCATGTATGCTTATTCTGAGTGTACAAAGAGCTCGTCTGTCAGCAGGGTTGATTTTATCACTTAGATCATTCTCAAGTCGATAATCTTTTCTTTTCATTTTGTTTTAGAAGTCTTAATCTGGTACATTCAGTTTTCCTATTTTTTCCGAACAACAAATATGTCTATTTCTTAGTTGTTGACTTAAGTCTACTAAATTTTAAGTCTACTAAATTTAAGTCCTCTGTAACTAAATGAAGACTGATTAATCGAAACATGACCAAACCCTACACTGTGAAGAACATTTTTTTACAAATAGTATCCAGGGGTTTTTAACTGTATCTGGTTGGTTCATCATGGATATATACATCATTTTGATATGGCTATCACCATGTGCATCCAGAATATGAGTCTAGTGGCTAAGAACATTGCACGCAATATAAATTCCAATTGGAAATCTGTGTGTGTGTGTGTGTGTATGTGTGTGCATGTGTGCATACATCCGTGTGCATGTTTGTGTGTGTATGAGAGAGATAGGGGGAGGTGGGAGAAGTGTTTTAAGCGATCAGCAATATATGTGATTGTTTCAGTTTAGTCTTTTAAGCACAAGCTCCAACTTTGTCATTAATCATTTTTTGAGAGAGAGTGACGAGTGGGCCACTGAACTCTGACGTGTGTGTGGCAGATCCTGATTTTTTGTGTGAGTTAGTGAGTGACATTATCTGACCCCTGACCCCACAAGGTGTGTGTGTGTGTGTGTGGCAGATCCTGATTTTTTGTGTGAGTTAGTGAGTGACATTATCTGACCCCTGACCCCACAAGGTGTGTGTGTGTGTGTGTGGCAGATCCTGATTTTTTGTGTGAGTTAGTGAGTGACATTATCTGACCCCTGACCCCACAAGGTGTGTGTGTGTGTGTGTGTGTGTGTGTGGCAGATCCTGATTTTTTGTGTGAGTTAGTGAGTGACATTATCTGACCCCTGACCCCACAAGGTGTGTGTGTGTGTGTGTGTGGCAGATCCTGATTTTTTGTGTAAGTTAGTGAGTGACATTATCGGACCCCTGACCCCACAAGGTGTGTGTGTGTGTGTGTGGCAGATCCTGATTTTTTGTGTTGGTGAGTTAGTGAGTGACATTATCTGACCCCTGACCCTACAAGGTGTGTGTGTGTGTGTGTGTGTGTGTGTGTGTGTGTGTCAGATCCTGATTTTTTGTGTAAGTGAGTTAGTGAGTGACATTATCTGACCCCTGACCCTACAAGGTGTGTGTGTGTGTGTGTGGCAGATCCTGATTTTTTGTGTAAGTGAGTTAGTGAGTGACAGTCTCTGACCCCTGACCCCACAGGATGTGTGTGTGTGTGGCAGATCCTGATTTTCAGAGTGAGTGACAGTCTCTGACCCCTGACCCCACAGGATGTGTGTGTGTGTGGCAGATCCTGATTTTCAGAGTGAGTGACAGTCTCTGACCCCTGACCCCACAGGATGTGTGTGTGTGTGGCAGATCCTGATTTTCAGAGTGAGTGACAGTCTCTGACCCCTGACCCCACAGGATGTGTGTGTGTGTGGCAGATCCTGATTTTCAGAGTGAGTGACAGTCCCTGACCCCTGACCCCACCAGGTGTGTGTGTGGCAGGTGTTGCGGATGTGTCGGTGCCAGAGCAACTTTTCTGGCAAGGACTGCAGCATCAACATCGGTGCCAACCCCCACGTGGAGCTGCTGGTAGACCCAGCACGGCTGGTGGGGGACGTCAAGGCGCCGGGGCCCCGCGTGGGTCACAGCATGGTGTCCTGTGGGGACCACCGCCTCTACATGTTTGGTGGCTACAGCCTGGAGCAGGGCCTGCTCAACGACATGTGGTGCTACGACACACTGAGTGGCTCCTGGCAACTCCTGGACACCAACCTGCCCAGACCCAAAGGGAGGTGGGTTCTCGTGCAGCTGTTGGACGACACAGCTGTAGATGACATCACACCAGCTGTAGTGAACATCACACCAGCTGTAGTTAACATCACACCAGCTGTAGTTACTGATATTGCCAACAACTGAACTTCAGTTGTGTGTGTGGGGGTGATGTGTGTGTGCACATATGTGCATGCATGTGTGTGTGTAGGAGGAGGGGTTGGGGGGGAGGGGGGGTTTGCTTGATGTTTTAGTTTCGAAAATCGTAAACTTGGGTCTGGTCTTTTATGTTGTGATGTGGAGAGCAATTTCATTTAATCATGTTTTATCTATAACCAAAAGTCATAGATGCTGATTATGCTTATTTTTAGATTGTGCTTATTCTTTATGTTTTTGTAACTGTAATTCTTATTTTATACTGATTGTGCTTATTTTTCTTATTTTTCATCATGTATTATCAACCTATTCTTTCTTTGTTTAGGAAATGCTACATATATATATGTTTGTGTGTACGACTGTGCAAATTTTATATTTTTGACTCACTTGTGTAAACAATGCCAGTCTATGTAATAACCCTGTGTTTTGTTGTGCGCGCGCGTGCGTGCTTGCATGCATGCGTGCGTGCGTGCGTGCGGTCGGTAAACTTTAACATGTCATTTTCTCTGAAAATACTCAGTTGATACCAAATTTGGCACAATAGCAGATGATCAGTTCTTTCCATACATTCTAATCATAATGAGATTACACAACAGCAGTTCATTAATATTTTTGTTGCTGAAAATGGAACTTCCTTTGTTCAGTGTGGAAGTTACATTTACACACATATCTCTCAATGTGCCTGTTAATACTTCTTGGAAAAATGTGCATTTATAAATGTAAGTTTGACAAATGCAGGCCCAACTTAGCAGCTTTTGAAAGATACATTTCCTGGCGTTGTAAGATAGAACACAATGCAAGAATGCAATCCAACATTCAAGACTTTCAAGCAAAGTGGTTGCCTTACAAGACATTGATTACAGACGTTTCTTAAATGTGTAAAGGGGTCGAGTGTGTTTGATACATGCCAGTTTTGTTTGTGTGTGTGTGTATGTGTGTGTGTGTGTGTGTGTGTGTTTGTGTGTGTATTTTTTTTTAGGGTTTTTTATTTTAAATGATTTCTTTTTTGTTCTTTGTGTATTATGAAATAGAAGTACCCTTGCAAGTTAATTGTCACTGAAGTTCATTGCAATTGCCTAATGTGTTAAGGATGTAATTTTCCTATTGTGACATATCTGAATTGTGCAAAATTCTTTCAGACATGATGTTTCAATGAAAGAAATATAATCTTGAATGCAAGGGGGGGGGGAGTATTAAAAAAAAGAAAAAGTAAAAAAAGAAAGATGCTGCATCAGATTAACTGCGGAAGCAACACCTTGCATCAGAAGCCCACAACACCTTGCCTCAAAAGCCCACAATACTGGCAAACTATATCTACCACCTGATGAGAGTGACTAAATAGTGGAGTTTTTAACTGCCGAAGCAACACCTTGCCTCAAAAGCCCACAATACTGGCAAACTATTTCTACCACCTGATGAGAGTGACTAAATAGTGGAGTTTTTAACTGCCGAAGCAACACCTTGCCTCAAAAGCCCACAATACTGGCAAACTATTTCTACCACCTGATGAGAGTGACTAAATAGCGGAGTTTTTAACTGCCGAAGCAACACATTGCCTCAAAAGCCCACAATACTGGCAAACTATTTCTACCACCTGATGAGAGTGACTAAATAGTGGAGTTTTTAACTGCCGAAGCAACACCTTGCCTCAAAAGCCCACAATACTGGCAAACTATTTCTACCACCTGATGAGAGTGACTAAATAGTGGAGTTTTTAACTGCCAAAGCAACACCTTGCCTCAAAAGCCCACAATACTGGCAAACTATTTCTACCACCTGATGAGAGTGACTAAATAGTGGAGTTTTTAACTGCCGAAGCAACACCTTGCCTCAAAAGCCCACAATACTGGCAAACTATTTCTACCACCTGATGAGAGTGACTAAATAGTGGAGTTTTTAACTGCCAAAGCAACACCTTGCCTCAAAAGCCCACAATACTGGCAAAATATTTCTACCACCTGATGAGAGTGACTAAATAGTGGAGTTTTTAACTGCCGAAGCAACACCTTGCCTCAAAAGCCCACAATACTGGCAAACTATTTCTACCACCTGATGAGAGTGACTAAATAGTGGAGTTTTTAACTGCCAAAGCAACACCTTGCCTCAAAAGCCCACAATACTGGCAAACTATTTCTACCACCTGATGAGAGTGACTAAATAGTGGAGTTTTTAACTGCCGAAGCAACACCTTGCCTCAAAAGCCCACAATACTGGCAAACTATTTCTACCACCTGATGAGAGTAAATAAATAGCAGAGTTATTACACTCCAGTTTTTTCAGAACTGTAATAAAACAACGGGAATTCCCATACCAAAGGTATGTGATATTCTGCATTTCCAGAACTGTTCTATTTCATTTTATATGGGTTACTGTGTGACGTCAGTCAGCCATGGCTTGACCACTTGCATGTTCATTATACCAACCTGCCTTCCCTGTCGTGTCAACTGAATACTGCAGCAGGTATTTTTAGACAGGCAGCGAGCAACCAAAACATCCTTCAGTACCTCAAAACATCACTGTCTGCTGGGAGTTGCTTTGCATATTTGTACTTGGCCTCCAAACAATATTGAAAATAGTACATTTAAGATTATGTTAGTGTTAAAAAAAACCCTTAATACATCTCTCAAAGCTAGGTATTGCATGTTTTACAGACTTCCATGCTTGGACTACTATAAACAAACACACAGTTGGCAAAGGTCAGAGTTGTATTCCTTTGTGCATGCAGAATGCGACGTGATGTAACTGAAATTGTGCTTGGAAAATCAGTTTTATGTGTTTGTATGCTTGTTGAGGACATTTTTGAAGTAAGTTTTTAGGCCTGTACGCAAATCTCTGTCTGAATAAAAACTCAGCTGCCTTCTTTGCCTCCTGTCGATCAAATGCTATCGCGAATTATTGAGTGAATGTGGCTCACTATAATCCAAGATGTCCGCCTCTGTCGATTCATGTGGGATCTGTCAAGTACAATTTCTGTTTTGTTGATGTAGTAACATCTGTAAAATATTCTTATACAGTAAACACGTTGATGTTGTAGTTAGCATCATTCCAAATGTAAATAGTGTAAGACCTTCCCACTGAGTATAAAACACAAAACCCTTTTTATGGTTTGAGTCATGTTTTTAAGATGTGATGTTTTTAGGTGAGCGAGATCTGTTATAAGATAGTTATCTCCCTTACTAATAATTAGTCTTCAGCCTGCAATTATAACCTCCCAACCCACCCACCCCCAGGATGACTAGATGGTCCTCGTCAATCCCAACGGACGAACCAAGTATAACCTCCCAATTGACAGGTGGGAAACTCTATCAGATTGTACACTTTGAGCAATGCCAAACAGAACTATGCTTTCAGTTATTTTGATACTGGTACATGTTACACATTTCACCCTGAGTAGCTCTTCAAAATTCTGCCAGAAATGTTTGGAATGTTGGCATCTCCAAAATATGTGCTCAATGTTGTCCTTTTCATTGCTACAAAAATCACAATAATTATTATTTGCAAACTCCATTTCTTTCAGGACAATATTAGTTCCAAGGATTCTGTGTAATATGCGTAACTGGAGCCATTTCAGCTTAATGCCTTGAATTTTGCTTATTTTGTGAAATGCCCCTTTCCATGAAATTTCTGTTTCCATTTTCTCAGACCACTTTGAACAAGGCTTTGGAGGTTTGTCATCTAATACCAGGATGTCATAGAATAATCTGGTTCCTTTAGGTACTGAATATATTATTTTCAACATACTGGGCTATCATGTGCACAGTTATTTGGCATGCTCAACTTTGTTGTACATATTTTGTAATGGATGTTTTACAGCTGTTAAATGCCATTAAATACGACCATAATAGGTAGTACAGACCTGACAATGCTGACATCATTGTTACATGACAGGCACCACCATAGCAGGTAGTACAGACCTGACAATGCTGACATCACTGTTACCTGACAGGTACCACCATAGCAGGTAGTACAGACCTGACAATGCTGACATCACTGTTACCTGACAGGTACCACCATGACAGTACAGACCTGACAATGCTGACATCACTGTTACCTGACAGGTACCACCATAACAGTACAGACCTGACAGTGCTGACATCACTGTTACCTGACAGGTACCACCATGACAGTACAGACCTGACAATGCTGACATCACTGTTACCTGACAGGTACCACCATGACAGTACAGACCTGACAATGCTGACATCACTGTTACCTGACAGGTACCACCATGACAGTACAGACCAGACAATGCTGACATCACTGTTACCTGACAGGTACCACCATGACAGTACAGACCAGACAATGCTGACATCACTGTTACCTGACAGGTACCACCATAACAGTACAGACCTGACCATGCTGACATCACTGTTACCTGACAGGTACCACCATGACAGTACAGACCTGACAATGCTGACATCACTGTTACCTGACAGGTACCACCATAACAGTACAGACCTGACCATGCTGACATCACTGTTACCTGACAGGTACCACCATGACAGTACAGACCTGACAATGCTGACATCACTGTTACCTGACAGGTACCACCATAACAGTACAGACCTGACCATGCTGACATCACTGTTACCTGACAGGTACCACCATGACAGTACAGACCTGACAATGCTGACATCACTGTTACCTGACAGGTACCACCATGACAGTACAGACCTGACAATGCTGACATCACTGTTACCTGACAGGTACCACCATGACAGTACAGACCTGACAATGCTGACATCACTGTTACCTGACAGGTACCACCATAGCAGGTAGTACAGACCTGACAGTGCTGACATCACTGTTACCTGACAGGTACCACCATAGCAGGTAGTACAGACTTGACCATGCTGACATCACTGTTACCTGACAGGTACCACCATAACAGTACAGACTTGACCATGCTGACATCACTATTACCTGACAGGTACCACCATAACAGTACAGACCTGACCATGCTGACATCACTGTTACCTGACAGGTACCACCATAACAGTACAGACCAGACAATGCTGACATCACTATTACCTGACAGGTACCACCATAACAATACAGACCTGACCTGATCACTCTTACCTGACAGGTACCACCATGCGGCAGCATGTGAGCCAGGTCGCAGGCAGATCTTTATCTACGGGGGATTCCTGGAGCCGGACAGGATGAAGATCCGCATGGACAACAGCAGGGAGAGCAGCGCACAGCCCACCAACGAACTGCTTATCTTCAATATTGACAACAGCATCTGGGAAAAGTCCATGGTGAGTCTGGGAAAGTCCATGGTGAGTCTATGGTGAGTCTGGGAAAGTCCATGGTGAGTCTGGGAAAGTCCATGGTGAGTCTGGGAAAGTCCATGGTGAATCTTGGGAAAGTCCATGGTGTGGAAATGTCCATGGTGAGTGGGAAAGTCCATGGTGAGTGGGAAAGTCCATGGTGAGTCTGGGAAAGTCCATGGTGAGTCTGGGAAAGTCCATGGTGAGTCTGGGAATGTCCATGGTGTGGAAAAGTCCATGTTGAGTCTGGAAAAGTCCATGGTGTGGAAAAGTCCATGGTGTCTGGGGAAAGTCCATGGTGAAGGGGGAGTGAACTGTAGGTAGAGGTGTTTGTACTGAAGGACTGTTAACTGTAGGTAGAGGTGTTTGTACTGAAGGACTGTTAACTGTAGGTAGAGGTGTTTGTACTGAAGAACTGTGAACTGTAGGTAGAGGTGTTTGTACTGAAGGACTGTTAACTGTAGGTAGAGGTGTTTGTACTGAAGGACAGTGAACTGTAGGTAGAGGTGTTTGTACTGAAGGACTGTTAACTGTAGGTAGAGGTGTTTTACTGAAGGACTGTTAACTGTAGGTAGAGGTGTTTGTACTGAAGAACTGTGAACTGTAGGTAGAGGTGTTTGTACTGAAGGACTGTTAACTTTAGGTAGAGGTGTTTGTACTGAAGGACAGTGAACTGT
The DNA here is from genome assembly GCF_041734735.1 of Babylonia areolata. NCBI lineage: Eukaryota > Metazoa > Mollusca > Gastropoda > Neogastropoda > Buccinidae > Babylonia > Babylonia areolata. The sequence continues at coordinate 256,311 of NC_134889.1, read as the reverse complement.
AGGTAGAGGTGTTTGTACTGAAGGACTGTTAACTGTAGGTAGAGGTGTTTGTACTGAAGGACTGTTAACTGTAGGTAGAGGTGTTTGTACTGAAGAACTGTGAACTGTAGGTAGAGGTGTTTGTACTGAAGGACTGTTAACTGTAGGTAGAGGTGTTTGTACTGAAGGACTGTTAACTGTAGGTAGAGGTGTTTGTACTGAAGGACTGTGAACTGTAGGTAGAGGTGTTTGTACTGAAGGACTGTGAACTGTAGGTTGAGGTGTTTGTACTGAAGGACTGTGAACTGTAGGTAGAGGTGTTTGTACTGAAGGACTGTTAACTGTAGGTAGAGGTGTTTGTACTGAAGGACTGTGAACTGTATGTAGAGGTGTTTGTACTGAAGGACTGTGAACTGTAGGTAGAGGTGTTTGTACTGAAGGACTGTGAACTGCAGGTAGAGGTGTTTGTACTGAAGGACTGTTAACTGTAGGTAGAGGTGTTTGTACTGAAGGACTGTTAACTGTAGGTAGAGGTGTTTGTACTGAAGGACTGTGAACTGTAGGTAGAGGTGTTTGTACTGAAGGACTGTGAACTGTAGGTTGAGGTGTTTGTACTGAAGGACTGTGAACTGTAGGTAGAGGTGTTTGTACTGAAGGACTGTTAACTGTAGGTAGAGGTGTTTGTACTGAAGGACTGTTAACTGTAGGTAGAGGTGTTTGTACTGAAGGACTGTGAACTGTATGTAGAGGTGTTTGTACTGAAGGACTGTTAACTGTAGGTAGAGGTGTTTGTACTGAAGGACTGTTAACTGTAGGTAGAGGTGTTTGTACTGAAGGACTGTGAACTGTATGTAGAGGTGTTTGTACTGAAGGACTGTTAACTGTAGGTAGAGGTGTTTGTACTGAAGGACAGTGACCTGTAGGTAGAGGTGTTTGTACTGAAGAACTGTGAACTGTAGGTAGAGGTGTTTGTACTGAAGGACTGTTAACTGTAGGTAGAGGTGTTTGTACTGAAGGACTGTTAACTGTAGGTAGAGGTGTTTTTACTGAAGGAGATTATGCATTATAAGTCTTTCTGCTGCTGTGATAAGGAGAATTCTGTAAAATGTATAGCAGTTCCAGTGACATTTTGTAGTTGTCCATAGTGTATGCAGAGATGTCAACTGTTATGATTTGGCCATATTTTGTTACGCCCCATCCCAGTTTGTTCTGACGTTATGCCAACATCAAAATTGTTCCGACAAGTTCATTTTTGACTACATAGCATGGCCTCATGCTTTCTTGTCGTTACATTACCCAGACATTCTAGACCAATCGATAACAAGGCCAGGGCAGTCATACTATCTTGGTCTCACGTGATGATGCACAGATAATTGCATGCATGTTAACATTGAAACAGCATTGAGTGGACCAGTCAGCTTAGTTGTTTGTCCAAACAAGAGAGAACATGGCTAAATTGAAACAGAGAAAGTCAGCCATGGATTCCGATTATGAGAAACAAGACAAATAAAGACCAGGGAAGTGACACAGTGTCACAGATGTGTCAGCTGTAAAGAAGTAGCAATGGGAACAGAAGTTTTGCCAAACGTGCACTGAAAAATATCCTTGCATCATGCCCTCCATTTTGGGGAACTGGCATGCTCGTTGTACTGTGTGCATGTTTGACATTTCTACCAGCCACGGAGGGATTGATGAGGTCAGTAGACACCTGAAAAGTGCCAGGCATACAGGCTTATTAACAAAAGTTATGCTTAGAGCAGCATCAGCAAACTCACAAACTTCTTTATGGCCAAGGAAGTGAAGGACGACATACTTTGCGTTGTGCAAGCACACACACACACAGACACACACATACACCCTGGACATGAAGGAAAAATCTTAAAAATGCATGAAGTCATTGATTGACACTTACTACAGTATGCCTCTCAGGTGACCTCCTGGGGAAGTTTAAACAGAGCACTAATAAGAGACTGGACAGTGGAAAACAGACCTAATGTAACAATTACAAACAGCTTCCGGTAGCAGTTACACCATGTTGCAGGTATGCCCAAGTGTTTGTGTGCCTTGTAGATAAAATGTATGTTTGCTGATGTGGCATGGAGCCCAAGTGTTCCTACCAGTTCAGAATGTTCCTACCAAATTTCATGATTGTTCCGACAAACATGGACAGGGGTTGGCATTTCTGTGTATGAAAAGTGTGTGTGAAATATCAGATTATTTCAGCCAGATGTTGAGGTGATGATGTTGCCATGGTGACAGTGTGTGTGAAACATTGTGAAAGGCTGACAGCCAGATGTTAAAGGTGATTGCTATGGTGACAGTGTGTGTGAAACGTGAAAAGCTGACAGCCAGATGTTGATTTTAATAGTGATGATGTTGCCATGGTGACAGTGTGTGTGAAAGGTTGTCAGGGCTAACAGCCAAATGTTGATTTACTGACGTGATGATGTTGCCATAGTGACAATATGTGTGAAACATTGTGAAAGGCTAACAGCCAAATGTTGATTTACTGAGGTGATGTTGTTGCCATGGTGACAATGTGTGTGAAACATCAAAGGCTAACAGCCAAATATTGATTTACTGAGGTGATGTTGTTGCCATGGTGACAATGTGTGTGAAACATCAAAGGCTAACAGCCAAATGTTGATTTACTGACATGATGATGTTGCCATGGTGACAGTGTGTGTGAAACATCAAAGGCTAACAGCCAAATGTTGATTTACTGACATGATGATGTTGCCATGGTGACAATGTGTGTGAAACATCAAAGGCTAACAGCCAAATATTGATTTACTGACATGATGATGTTGCCATGGTGACAATGTGTGTGAAACATCAAAGGCTAACAGCCAAATATTGATTTACTGAGGTGATGATGTTGCCATGGTGACAATATGTGTAAAACATCAAAGGCTAACGGCCAAATGTTGATTTACTGACATGATGATGTTGCTATGGTGACAATGAGTGTGAAACATTGTGAAAGGCTAACAGCCAAATATTGATTTACTGACATGATGATGTTGCCATGGTGACAGTGTGTGTGAAACATCAAAGGCTAACGGCCAAATGTTGATTTACTGAGGTGATGATGTTGCCATGGTGACAGTGTGTGTGTGAAACATCAAAGGCTAATGGCCATATGTTGATTTACTGACATGATGATGTTGCCATGGCGACAGTGTGTGTGAAACATCAAAGGCTAATGGCCAAATGTTGATTTACTGACATGATGATATTGCCATGGCGACAGTGTGTGTGAAATATTGTGAAAGGCTAACAGCCATATGTTTAACTGACATGATGATGTTGCCATGGTGACAGACCCCGCCCTGGATGCCCCCATTGGTGGGTCACACACTGACGTATGTGGGTGACTCGCGCCTGATCCTGATCGGGGGGTTCTCCTCCCAGGTCTACTTCTCTAACAAGGTGTATGAATACAACGCCAACAGTGCCCTCCTCAACTGGCAGGAGTTTCCCCCGGAGAAGATGGGCGGAGCCTATCCCATTGGTGAGCAGCACGACAGTGGGTTCTCTGTGGGTTGGTTGGGGATGGGTTGTATCCCATTGGTGAGCAGCAAGACAGTGGGTTCTCTGTGGGTTGGTTGGGGATGGGTTGTATCCCATTGGTGAGCAGCAAGACAGTGGGTTCTCTGTGGGTTGGCTGGGGTTGGGTTGTATCCCATTGGTGAGCAGCAAGACAGTGGGTTCTCTGTGGGTTGGTTGGGGATGGGTTGTATCCCATTGGTGAGCAGCAAGACAGTGGGTGTTCTGTGGGTTGGCTGGGGATGGGTTGTATCCCATTGGTGAACAGCAAGACAGTGGGTGTTCTGTGGGTTGGTTGGGGATGGGTTGTATCCCATTGGTGAGCAGCAAGACAGTGGGTGTTCTGTGGGTTGGTTGGGGATGGGTTGTATCCCATTGGTGAGCAGCAAGACAGTGGGTTCTCTGTGGGTTGGCTGGGGTTGGGTTGTATCCCATTGGTGAGCAGCAAGACAGTGGGTTCTCTGTGGGTTGGTTGGGGATGGGTTGTATCCCATTGGTGAGCAGCAAGACAGTGGGTTCTCTGTGGGTTGGCTGGGGTTGGGTTGTATCCCATTGGTGAGCAGCAAGACAGTGGGTGTTCTGTGGGTTGGTTGGGGTTGGGTTGTATCCCATTGGTGAGCAGCAAGACAGTGGGTGTTCTGTGGGTTGGTTGGGGTTGGGTTGTATCCCGTTGGTGAGCAGCAAGACAGTGGGTGTTCTGTGGCTGGGGTTGGGTTGTATCCCATTGGTGAGCAGCAAGACAGTGGGTGTTCTGTGGGTTGGTTGGGGTTGGGTTGTATCCCGTTGGTGAGCAGCAAGACAGTGGGTGTTCTGTGGCTGGGGTTGGGTTGTATCCCATTGGTGAGCAGCAAGACAGTGGGTGTTCTGTGGGTTGGCTGGGGTTGGGTTGTATCATGTCACACGATGATACTCAAAATAATTCTGGGAAAGAAACTACTGTGGTTATTGTGTTTATTACACTTAAGAATGGAACACACACACACACACACAGGTGTGTGTGTGTGTGTGTGTGTGTGTGTGTGTGTGTGTGTGCACATACACACACACATTGGTAGACAGATGTACAGATACAGACCTGCCTACCATTACGATTTTTCCATAGTTTCTATGGAAATTGGGTAAGAAAAAAGTAGGGGGCTGTGGTAATGGGTTTAGAAATACGGTTTACATATGGAAAATAATATTTTTGAATAATGGTCTTGTGCAGCCCGACTTGGGCCCGACTGCACTGTGTATAACTAGTTACAAAATTGTTGGCTTCTGGCATTCAAGATGGTGACCAAGAAAATGAAGTTTGTCCATGACCAACTTGATGATAGTGAAGACAATGAAGAAAATGGAAAAATTCATTGTCTTTCAAGAAGAATGCTGGACAAAACCTGTGAGCTGGGTAATGCAGATTATCCTGAACTCAAAGCAAGCGGGAAATGCCTGGAGTTTGCACACTGTATGACTTGCTGTGTGATTTTAGTGTTGCACACAGTGGACCTGATCAGTTGATGACTACCAGCAACACATGGAGACCAAGAAACACATCAGTGCAGCGATTTTACAAAGTCAGCCCAGGCAGTCACAAACTTTTTTGGAAAGAACGCAGATCGCGAGCCTTCCATTTATTCCATTTGATGGTGAAGATGAACCTTGTCAAATCGAACAGTGGAAAGAGAGGTGTTTCCGTTCAGCGTGATTGTGAGCATTTACCATGATCAGCGATGTTGTCAAATATTGAATTTGTTGTGACAGGTGGCCCCAAGTGGTGGTTAGAATTCAGTTTTCAGACACAGACAGGACACATGCAGCAGATTAGAGTAAAAATGTAACACCTTGCAGGCTGAGAAGTATGGTATGGTCTGACATGGATGTCCTACTTCCTTGTTGTCCAGGGCCGGGTTTCAGGAGGCGATGTTTGCAGCACTGAGTTTGCTTAGAGTGAAGAATGTTCCAAAGTAGAAGGAATTTACTGTGGAGTTCAGAACATTCTTAATGATAAGCAAACTAAGCTCTGCTGAGTTCACTCCTGCAACCCACCCCAGGTCTCTATGGTGACAGTGCTGTGTACAACCAGGCCTCAGACACAGTATATGTGTACTGACATAGATATCATGTTGTCCAGGTCTCTATGGTGACAGTGCTGTGTACAACCAGGCCTCAGACACAGTATATGTGTACTGACATAGATATCATGTTTCATGTTGTCCAGGTCTCTATGGTGACAGTGCTGTGTACAACCAGGCCTCAGACACAGTATATGTGTACTGACATAGATATCATGTTTCATGTTGTCCAGGTCTCTATGGTGACAGTGCTGTGTACAACCAGGCCTCAGACACAGTATATGTGTACTGACATAGATATCATGTTGTCCAGGTCTCTATGGTCACAGTGCTGTGTACAACCAGGCCTCAGACACAGTATATGTGTACGGCGGTTACCTGTTCCGGGCGGGGCGCTGGTTTGTTTCCCGGGAACTGTACACTTACGATGTCAGGCAGCGCGAGTGGAACCTGTTGATGATCCAGTCACCTGACGTCCCGCCCTCTGACCCTGTAGGTGGTGCCGTGTGTGTGTGTGTGTGTGTGTGGTGGTGTGGGGGGGGGGGGTGTGGTGGGTGGATGGATATGGGTGACCAGTCACCTGACGTCCTGCCCTCTGATCCTGTAGGAAGTGCTTGGGTGTGTGTGTGTGTGTGTGTGTTGGTGAGGTGTTTGTCATATGTACTTGCTTGTGTGAATGAATGCATGCATTCATGAATACAAATGAATGTTGGTTTCAGTTATAAATCC